>NC_079449.1:15893427-16055927 GCF_903798145.1 Danio aesculapii | reverse complement strand
TAATCCAATTCACCTACACCGCATGTCTTTGGAATGTGGGGGAAACCGGAGTACCTGGAGGAAACCCACACAAACTCGCTGTTTTACGCAGCAGATGCCCTTCCAGCTGCAACCCAGTATTTGGAAACACCCATACGCTCACACTCATACAGTACGGCCAATTTAGTTAATCCAATTCACCAATAGAGCATGTCTTTGGACTGTGGGGGAAATCGGAGGACCCGGAGGAAACCCACACGAACACGGGGAGAACATGCAAACTCCACACAGAAATGCCTACTGGCCCAGCTGGGACTTAAACCAGCAACCTTCTTGCTGTGAGTTGACAGTGCTAACCATTGAGCCATCTTGATTTGGTTTGGTTAAAATAAACTGTTGCAATTGCTCTGTTCGTTTGAATAAGTGTGAACACTGCCATCTGCACTAAACAAAAAAAGATGGGATTTAATCTACTTTTAAAGGAGCTCTTGTATAATTTGACTAAAGAAGCTAACATAATATGAACAAGCAACACTAGCAGTTTGGGCTATCTTTTGGACTAAAGGAGCAACCATAATAAGAACAGAATGCTCATTTATTTATATTCAAGTTCAAGAGGTGCTTTATAAATGTGCACCTCTTGAATTATAAATTAATTTATTTTTACCTCTTCAATTATACATTTTTACACATGTACACACATGCAAACACATTTAGGTACACTGTTTAGGATATTTGATAAGCTCAGTCACCAGAAATTATCCCATAAATTACATTTATTTGCTTTTTTTTTATCTTTAGGTTCGGTCTTAAAAATGAGAACACTAAGAGAATCAGAACATAAGAGAAACAAACAAAAAAACAACACCACCACACTTAAAAAAACAGTTTTATAATATTACTTTGTTATCATTATAATTTTATGGCATATAAAGCAGTAAAGAAGCAGAAAATATATTTTAAAAGATGTAAGTCTGATTTTTTAAAGGGTCATAACACCCCTTGTCTCAGCAGAGTGTTTTCACACCTCTAGTTTGAAAAACGTCAGGAAAGTGGGCGAGTCCAGCTTTGTTTAGGTGGCGAGTGGCGAAAGAGGGAAGACTTTGCATGAAAAGGGTACTACAGTGACAACACAAACACAGACGCAGGAGAGATAGACAGTGATTCGAAGAGCAGTGTTTACAGCAGATCTGAGAGCTGTGCGGAAATGGAGGATTTTCAGTCCATTGTAGTGATATTACTGTAAAGCTAGTGACTAAATCATTTTGACTAAGGTATGTCTTTAACTGAAAGAGTACTGCTGAGATACTAACTAACTTTGCTTCTGAATAAACATAAACAAAGAACATTGATCACACACTTACCAAATCTATGGAGACAGGATAATCTACACCAACTGGAATCGGATCTTTTTTTAAAAAGAAGACGAGCGGCAAATTCGGATTTCACCATTTGCAGATGCGAAAAGCTCTTGGGTAAAAAATGTTCCTTACAAACATTTTTGTTGCGTGTTAGCAGACCACTGTAATCCACGCACATGGGTCCACATGCGAGCTGTGCTCTCATCGTGGGGAAATGAAAACAAGATCTTCGTTGCGGCACATTTATAAACGCAACACTGATGACCCATGCCTCCGAACAATTCTTCTACGACTTGTTTGAATTACAGTTGGCAACACAACGTGGCATCTCTCTGAACACTGTAACTGTCTTTGAAGCTATATCATGCATATTAATGAAGTTGCATCTCGTTCACAATAGAGCGAGCTGGTTAGTTCAAACCAAGTCTTTCTCATGACTTAATGAACAGATGTGTTAAACTCAATAGTGTCACTTTGTACCGGCCGGTACAGACAGCCAATCTCCACGCTGGAATTTACACAATGATCTCATCGCCGTAACGTAGCTTTAAAATTTATTTTTAAAACGGAAGAACAAATTTGCTCTAAACAATGCAAAAACAACCAATTTTCACTTGTTAGTGAAATATATGTGTCCTTATAGTGTTTTTAGCAACATGGAACACATATATGACTGTCAACATCTCAAAAAATGTTTTGGTGTTTCATGACCCTTTAAAGTAGATTGGATGCTTAAGTGGAATTTTTTTTTTAGCTGATCGTTTATACTTTTGTATATGACTGTAATGTCTGTACACAATCCAAGAGGCCCCAAATATAAAGTGTAAAATAGATAAATAAAATAAAACATCTATTATTATTTATTGAAAATATTAGTATGTATTTGTTAAATGTTTATATTTACAATTGTTAAATGATTCGAGAACATATGACTTAATTGAAAATAAAAATCTTTTAAGTGTTATATAGAACTTATAATAATAATGTAAACCTTTATATAAATGAGCATAATTGTTTCAGGTAGAGACATGTTCATGTATGTTCACCTCAAGGTTCTGTGGGAAACTAATATGGCTATCCCTTAGGAGTCTTTATAGTGTGTACAATCAGAGAATCCACCATATGAAAAGTACTTTGTCATGTTTTATATGAAGGATCTCTAAGACCCCAACTATAGCTTGTGTTTTGTTGCGCTGACCAAGGATCAAACTTGTTTGTGAGCAGAAATCAGAAGGCCCTGTATAATAATTTGAATGTGTGTATTAATATTTAACAGCTTCTTCATCTCTGTACCACTCCCTTTTTCTCAGTGTTAACCAATAAATCAAACCTGAGAGCTGAAATCATAAAAAAAAAAAACGTTTTCCTTGAATTATGCGTTAAATGAGTTTGAAATAGGAACTGTGGCATCTCAGTGGTACCGTTTTTTATGTAGGACACCCACTTATTCATTCATTCTTAGTGCTAGCAGGGGTAGAATGAATGTAAATGAGTGAGGTGAAGGTGATTTCAGTCTCAGATGGACACTTAACCTTGACTGTGTGACCTTCTCTGTCATTATGGTCTATTATTAGGTGCTCATATTTCCATTGACTGTCTTAAACTCGCATGTGGGCAGATTTATGGATTTCATTCTGTGTGTCATCATGTGATGCTAAACATAGACAGCCCAGTTTAGTGTGCAGGATGCTAAGGAAAGACTCATTAAAGTCATCTTCTGCAGTACATCTCATATTGTCCCAATCCCATGTGACTCGTTCTTCTGGAAAAAGGAGATCTTGGTTGCTTTGTCCATGCAATTAAATGAAAGAACCGGAAACTTTCAAGGTTTAATAAGGCTGCATCAGCATTCTAAAGCAGCTGGAAGAGACAGTAGTTTTGTATCAGAATCAGAATGAGCTTTATTTGCCAAATACATAAGCTTTTTGTGGTTTACAGGAGCTCAGAGTACCTACAATACGTGTATTGACAAAAAAAATAACAATAATAAAATGATATTTATGAGGAATGAGGAAAATACCAAATGGTATGCCATTTCTCACCTTCACTCTTAAGAATAAAAGTTCTTTATTGGCAACTGTGATTATATAGAACTTTTACATCAATAATATAGGTGTGTAATAAGATGATATATGTTATATGGATGGCAGCACAGTGGTTCAGTGGTTGGTGAGAAAGTCACTGGTTCGAGTCCCCCCCAGTTGGAATTTCTGTGTGGAGTTTGCATGTTCTCCCCGTGTTGCCGTGGGTTTCCTCCAGGTGCTCAAGTTTCCCCCACAGCCCAAAGACATGCGCTATAGGTGAATTAAATAAACTAAGTTGGCCATAGTGTATGAGTGTGTGTGTGAATGAGTGTGTATGGGTGTTTCCCAGTACTGGGTCGCAATTTTCTTCTAAATGTCTTCTTTTGTGTAAAAAAAAAAAAAAGAATGATCTTCAAAAAAAGTGGAAAGTGGAGAAGTGAATAATGAGAGATTTTTAAGTTTTGGTTGAACTCATTTTGAATAAGTCAAACTGCTGTGATCAACCCATTGTGATGTTTCTTAGGGAATATTAAATTACTGAAAGAGCTGCAGTATATTTTGTATTTTTATAGGTATATTTTATATGTTTTAAAAGTAACTTCAACTTAAAGTATATAGTAATTACTTTTTACATTAAGTAATTAGTAATGTAGTCAGATTACAATTTTCCAGTTGTAATCAGTAATTTATAATCGATTACTTTTTTTAAAGTAACTTACCCAACACTATATTGTGATGTATATTGTTAATATAAGGTTGTGTGTAATGTAGTTGTTTGAATATAAAAGGTTAAAATGTTTTGAAGCATAAAATGAATGTTTGCTCAGTCCAGCACAGAGCATCGTTTTTTGATGTTTTGTCCTTATTTGCTTTGCTTTTGACATGGAAATGGATTTTCGTTGTGAACATTACACTGTGACATGTGACTAATCAGCTGTGGTTGCTAGGTTACCAGTACTACACTCAGCTGCTCTAACAACTTGATGCTCATAATTCACATTTAATGCAAACTTTGAATAAATTTGCTTCATGTTAGGTTGGAAACCTTGCTAGTCTGAACCAAGTGAACGGCACAAAATCTGAATCTAAATACAAATCTATATATATTTTTGTCCTGACCAAAGGAACTAAGAGAACTGAACCTTTACTTTTAAAGGTCAAATAGATATATAGCTTTCCCAGTTAGAGTCTCTGAACTGATGTATAGCAATAGCAAAAGTCCCTTGAAGGGGGCGGGATATGACAGACACTATAGAGCATTTGATTGGTCAGAAGATTTAGAACTTGTATGAGCTGATGAAAAAAACTTTTCATTTATTCATTTAGTCAGAAATGACAAACTGCAAACTTTAATTGTTTAAATATTCTAAATTGAAATTTTGTCACTGTTTTGCAGCACATTAGCTTATAGATATCCTTAAAACTAACATACTAATACTCACACCTAAAAAAACGTTATCATGATTTCACAGAGACTTTTAAAATGTTATTAAGCTTAATGAGACCAATATAAATGCCCATTTTTGACAATTCACTTCAGGTAAATCTTTTTTGAACCGTCTTAACAAATGAGTAAGTTATGAATCCAACTCCTTTGCATCTCACTGACTCTCGCTTATTTTGTTTGACAGGGGAGAGCTATGTGTGTGGATCAGTTGAGCCTTACAAGATGCAGGAATATACTAAAAACGTCAACCCTAACTGGTCGGTCAACGTCAGGACCACTGCTGCAGCAAAACCACCCACCTCTCTAGCCAGTGCCAAGGCCGGGTCTATCGAAACCAAGGATAACAGGGATTTCATTCGACCCAAACTGGTGACCATAATCCGCAGTGGGGTAAAGCCTCGGAAAGCCATCCGAATCCTTCTCAACAAGAAGACGGCCCATTCGTTTGAGCAGGTTCTCACAGACATCACAGATGCCATCAAGCTGGATACTGGAGCGGTCAAGAGGCTTTATACGGTGGACGGTAAAATGGTAAGTGAAGTGCACATATAGATAATTGAGCTTTTGTATTGTTGGATGCTGCAAGAATGAGAGCGTTGTTTGGTTGAATCAGACAACTCTATATACAGTGGACATCAGAATTAGAGGACATTTTATGAACACTTAATTGTTTTCAGAAATCTAACATCACTAGTTTCTAAGAGGACATCAGTTCAGAGTCTCTTTTATGTCGACATTTATTATCCTGTCCACTTGTGCTTTTGTCTTGTGGAGGACTCTGGGACTTGAATGAGTTCGTGACAGTGCAATATTCTAGAAATCACACATTTGGAAACACCAACTTCTCTTGCTGAAAGGGTCTGTCTTTGGCCTTCATCTGGACAACCTGCTGTCAAAGGGGTTCAGTTACTTTAAAGTGGCAAAATCAGTAAAAACTGGAAAGATAAGCTGCTAGTTATAGTGCTAGCATTCATAGGGCTTCACATTTTCATAAAGTATTCATAGGGCTTCACATTTTCCACATGTTTTATGTTACAGCCTTATTGCAAAATTGATTAAATTAATTTATTTCCACAAAATTCTACACCTAATACCCCATAATGACAATGTGAAATTTTTTTTTAATTGTTGCAAATTTATTAAAAATAAAATACCTGAAAAATCACATGTACGGAAGTATTCACAGACTTTGCCGTGAAGCTCTAAATTGAGCTCAGGTACATTCTGTTTCCACTGATCATTCTTGAGATGTTTCAGCAACTTAATTGGAGTTCACCTGTGGTCAATTCAGTTGATTGGACATGATTTGAAAAGGCATACACCTGTCTATATAAGGTCCCAGGGTTGATAGTGCATGTCAAAGCACAGCGTGAAGCATGAAGACAAAGGAATTCTCTTCCTAGAGCTGGCCGGACATCTAAGCTGAGTGATCGGGGGAGAAGGGCCTTAGTCAGGTAGGTGATCAATAGCCAGATGGTCACTCTGTCTGAGCTCCAGCATTCTTCTGTGGAGAGAGGAGAACCTTACAGAAGGACAACCATCTGTGCAGCAATCCACCAATCAGGCCTGTATGGTAGAGTGGCCAGACGGAAGCCACTCCCCGTCTGGAATTTGCCAAAAGGCATCTGAAGGAATCTTAGACCATAAGAAATTAAATGAATGAAAACCTGCTTCAGAGTGCTCTTGACCTCAGACTGGGGTGACGGTTATCTTCCAGCTGGACAATTACACAAAGCACACTGCCAAAATATCAATAGAGTGGCTTCACAACAACTCGGTAAATGTCCTTGAGTGGCCCAGCCAGAGCCCAGACCTTAATCCTATTGAACATTTCTAGATAGACCTGAAAATGGCTGTACACTGTCGCTTGCCATCCAACCTGATAGAGCTTGAGAGGTAATGTAAAGAGGAATGGGCAAAACTTCCCAAAGACAGGTGTGCCAAGCTTGTGGCATCATATTCAAAAAGACTTGAGGCTGTAATTGCAGTCAACGGTGCATCAACAAAGTATTGAGCAAAGGCTGTGAATACTTCTGTACATGTGATTTTTTTATTTTTAATAAATTTGCAACAATTTCAAAAAATATTTTTTTGCATTGTCATTATGGGGTATTGTGTGTAGAATCCTGAGGAAATAAATGAATTTAATCCATTTCAGAATAAGGCTGTATCATAAACAAATGTGGAAAAAGTGAAGCGCCATGAATACTTTCTGGATGCACTGTGCATAGGGTTTATGAGATAATTAAGGCTGCTGTGCATTTACACTTGTGCCTTTTTTTTTTAAAGCTGGATTTAAGAATGAGAATGATTCTTGTCTAGACTGGCATTTTTACCGCATTTAAGAACATGACATTTATACTTTCTGTGCATGCACATATTTCTTGCCCACACATCAGTTCTTGCCCTTATTTGCGAAAAGTGAAATAAACTGTGCTTTATGGTTTTCTGGAGAGAGTAACAGTAATACCGAAAATAACAGCAAATAGTCTTCATCATATAAATGATTCAATATGATTCATCTTTATTAAACTTCTTTTTGCATTACTCAAATGCTTTAAACTCTCTTAAAATGCTCATGTAATCACAGGTCTTAAAACACATGCAGATGATAAACTTTTACTCTATTATGGTTCAATTCTGCAGTGACTTGACCTGTCATTTCTGGTCATCTATAATCCCGACTCAACATTTCATATCTTGTGATGTGACCGTTGCATATGCACACATTGTGATATAGATGCTCAATGCTTGTGCAGCCCTAGTAGTGTAAACCTCACCTAAGGTATTTGCCACCAAGTGACAGATCAAGACTAATAAATAGGAAGAATGTAAAAGTTTCCGATACTTTTGATAAGTAATCTCATATAGAATATATGTAACTCATATGCTTAAAATGTTTTGTTTTTACTCCAAGTATAACTCTGTTCTACGCAGTGAGCTCGTATCTCATTTAAGCAAATTGTAGGCTGTTCTCTAATCTCCGCTTTGTATGGTTTCATCAGAAGCCAGTGAATCAGATGCATGTGCTGCAGAAATTATGCATTTCAGCTTTAAATAACGCATAGTTAGTCTCCTGAATCTTGGTAAGTCAAACAGGGTGTTTTTTCAAGTGCCCTGGTTTTTCTAAAGGTGAGGTTGCTCATTCATCGTCATCTCAAACAGGTCAGTCTGTTCCCCTCTGCCATTCAGGATAAATGGGAAGATGTGTCCTCGCTCACTCCCTCCTCACTGCCCTGATTTTCTTTTGGTATTCAGTGAAATCCAACTTGGATTTTCTAGAGTTTGTTTGTGTTAGTCAAAGTTTGTAGTTGAAAAAATGACTTGTACTGTATGTTGTGGTTACATTCAGTAAGTTTTTTAGTTAAGTGAGCCTTGTCTCATGGTTTTTAACCATACTTGAAATTGATCCTCTGCTTTTACCCCATCACAAACAGTTCACACAAACATTTTGAGTAAAAAATCATTCCGGGTTGTCCAATCCAACATTTGCTAGATCCAATCCTTAACAAGCAATGAGATTTGATTTTTGGTTGTGTAAAAAATGTTTAGTCGTGTGAACCAAAAATAAAGCAGTGTGTGCTGCTGATGATTTAAATATAGCGTTTTTGTTGTCTTGTAACGATTACCAATCAGTGATTAATAATTTGCATTAGGCATGAACCAGTAAGATTCTGATGGCATGATAACCTTAGATAAAAATATCACAGTTTTACGGTATTGTGATTGCTGCTCTAAAACATGTTCTTTTTAAATGTCTGTGTAAAAAGCAACAACTTTTTCCCCCATTGAACACAATCCATTTTATTTGAAGATACATTTCAAATATTTTGGAGCAATAAACATGTCAGGCTAAATAATTAAAAATAAATCATTGACTTCTGCTGTCTCAATAGTTTCTAAAACACAGACTTGAAAAGGCATCTTTGGATATATTTCTTTTCTTTGGATATAAAGTAAAGCCACTGCACTGTTCAGGTCCAGAGCTTTTTGGAGCCTCATATCATTTGTTTTTCAAATGTTTTCTGACCAGTAGCTATTGATGTGGAGGGTCCATTTCTGCTGGAGATACTGTTGCCCTAAAAAAACGAAATAAAATATTTGAAAGAAAAACACATAAAAACAACAAAACACACATCGTAAAAACGGTATAACAGAAATTTTAAGCAGTTTTCAAACCTTGACTTTTCCAAAACCGCGGTTAACCTTGAAACTGGTTATCGTCCCATGCCTAAGTTTGCATACATCACATTTGGCAATGATATAGTTCACTTGGAACTTCACCTGAGGTGGTACTAAATATAAGTAGCCAGGTACACTCTCAGAAAAGGTACACGATCCGTCACTGGGGTGGTACCTTTTCGAATGGTACAAATTTGTACCTAAAAATTCCATATTAATACCTCAAGGGTACATATTAGTACCTACAAATTTTAAGATTATTACTAATATGTACCCTTGAGGTATTAATATGGAAATTTTAGGTACAGATTTGTTCCTTTCGAAAACGTACCACCACAGTGACAGATCGCGTACCTATTTCTGAGAGTGTACAGAACAAAGTGTATATGCCCTCCAAAGTGAACTGTACTGAACTGAATCCTGCTGTACCATGCAGTGGAAAACCACCTCTAGGGTCAAAGCTGCAGTCTTGCAAGTGATGTCATTTTAAACCACTAAGTCCAGTTGTGGTGCTTTCAGTGTTTGCTCATTTCATTTAGTAGTTGCTGTTATCTTGCTAAGATATGGATTTCCTGAGATGATCTGTGTTTATGCTGCTGAAACATGAACAGAAGAGACTGATGGGGAGAGAAAAGATACTGTGATGATGGAATAGATAGAGAAAGAGGAGACAGAGGGAGTGCCGTATGGCTGGAGACTCTGTGATGGTGACCTTTCTGTGTCTCTGCAGGAACAGACTGATGAAGTGACAAGCTGTCTCCACAGGGCCTTAAACTCACTGACATTACGCTCTCCTGTTCACACCACTGCAGAGAAAGAGACACTAGCTCAGGATCGCCTCTATATTATATTATATTATATTATATTATATTATATTATATTATATTATATTATATTATATTATATTATATTATATTATATTATATTATATTATATTATATTATGATAGTTTTGGAATAGGAAAAGTGTATTAAAAGTACCATTCATAGGCCATAAAAATAATCCCCATCATTTCCTATAACATCCAGAAATCCTGATTTAAAATGCAGCGTTTTGTAACCAGACATTTCCAGCTCGGAGCATCCCCCATTTCTCACATCCCAAGTGTGTGTGAAGGCCGTCTCCCGCTTTCCTTGAGTTCCCTCTTTTTGGTTTCTATGGCGATCTGGTTGCTGGGGCGGTTGCTAAGGAGCAGCCTCTGCGGCAGGAGTGATAGTGCCGGTGGTGGTGGTGTTAGAGGCCTGAAATGATGGAGGATTGATAATGGATGATGAATGCTCACGATCACGACGAAACACACCTCTCACATGAGGAATTATGCATGGCTGTTTATTTTCTGCTAGAGAAACATTTACTGGCCGATTGTGTGCCAGAGGAATTGATTTTCAATGCATTGTGTTCCGATGTTTTCCAGACTTTGTTTAGTAGATTCGTAGCTTTATGTGAATGTAGTAACTGCTCAGCATTCATTAATGTGGAGGAAAAGCCTCCTAAATTTTATTATCCTATTACTAGGGATGTCGATTGATTAAAAAAATGAAATTGAATTCATCATTAATTAAGAGAATTAATTACAATTAATCCTGTAATAGAATATTTGCCGAGAAAAGCCCTCATTTAGAATGATTTAAAGACTAGTCATATACAACATAAATGAGTACACCCTCTTTTGAAAATCAATATTTGTATTCATTTCTCAGTGATTATAGGTCATACTGTATATCTTAATGCATTTGAACAAAACTGATTTATCAAACAGATATATTTATTAGTCACTAAACATCTTTAGAAATAGAAAGACAATGCATTTTAATTTAATGTAAAAAAGGCAAACTACAAAATTTCAGCTATATTTTATGTTTTTTTTTTCTTTTTTTTCTCCTGATATTTCGTTTTATTATTATTTAAAGGTGCTGTGTGTAAGTTTTTGACTCTTCTAAAGGATAAAAATACCATAATATGTTTGCAGATATTTAAGAAACATGCCAAGTGGACATTCTTGTTTATTTGAAAAACAATGCTGAAGTCAGATATTCTGCTCTGAAAATGTGTTTTCCGTGCCGGAATGGCTGTCTTTGTTTTGGTTCTTTTAACCCACCCAATGCCACTTTAGCCGATTATTTCAGCAGCCTGGGTTACCTTAGACAATCGCATATTTCATTCATTCAGAAAGGCTCTCAAAGCTTACGTCCATGACCAAAATGCGATCTCCGGTGCACAGTAGCAGACGCTGAAATGAGATGTAGATTCAGAGTTCCACATGAGGTTATTAATATGCAAATGATATAAATATTACGAATGTAAACATTAGGTGAGCAGGTTACACTGTAACCCTGTGTCCTAACAACACGCTTCGTGATGAGATTTGCAGTGATAAGCAATTTATCTGTGTGCACCAGACGAAACACGATAGAAATTTAAACACAACCATTCAGAAGCAGAGAATAGTGCACTTACTGCACTCCAACAAAATGGTAAGGCTGCATTAATTAATTAAAAATACACTAAAAGAGAAAAGGTTAAATTATGGACTAAATGCAGTTGCATTGTTGTTCAGCAAAACATTTAATTATGTACAAATTAAACTATTATTATTATTATTATTATTATTATTATTATTATTAATAATAATAATATTGTGACCTGTACTTATTAAAATTTCAAAAACAATTGATCATACCAAATAAAATCAATATAAACTGGTTACAACCTAGTGATTTGTATGATAGCAGCAAAGTATAAAGACTTCAAAAATGACAATTGAGTAATATTTTGAATCTTTTTTTTTTTGTGCATACAATATTGTTATGCATAATGACATTTTAGTGTCATCGTAAAGTGGATGACTATTAAAAAAATATAAAAAAAATCCTGCAATTTATAGGGAGAAATAACAAAAAATTTTTAATAAAATGTTTATTACACTTTGGTTGTACCATATTTAACATATATGGTTGAAGACCAATTTATCAGCCCTGTGTAAAGAATGTGTTTTTTAACTACAGCGGCTCGAACTGTAGTTCTGCAGAATGAATAAAAAGTTATCAGTATGATGGTGAAAAACTGTACATTTCTAGTCAAATGGAAATAAAGGCAGCATAAAGCATAAAGGCAGTATTATTAGCTAAATGTGTGAGAGAGCGTTGCTATTATGTGATTGCATTGTATTGCAATATGTAGCAATTAAGTGTTGATGTTAAATCAAAATGAATTCACAAATACTTGAAAATGAAATTATTTAATGACAATGATTCTCTACGGTTACAACTAAATTACAAATAACTGTATAGAATGATAAAACATGAAATGATAAAAGCATATGACAATAATTTTACCCAGCTTAAATGTAAAATAAGTTACCTGAGATAGAGAGAGAGAGAGAGAGAGAGAGAGAGAGAGAGAGAGAGAGAGAGGGACAGAGGGATGGATAAAGAGAGACTGATAGCAGAGTTAGAGAAGACTCCAGAGCAGGAGTTTATTTACCAAATTTACCAACTATTTTTGTATCCTTCTTGACCATGTGAACAAAGCCCAAATACTAAGACATACAAACTGACCAATCAACATGTGACCACATCATAAAACCCCCAAAGTCCACTAATGACCCGTTTTCACCAAGTGGTACAGTACGGGTCGGTACCGGTCACCTTTATCAGGCTTACGTTTCCATTGCTAAAAGGGTACCAATGGTACTCTTTTGGTGGGCGTGGTGTACGACAAAGTTTCAGTCGACGTCATTCTCACTGGCGGAAATGTCAAAGTAAAGCTGTACAGGTCATTCACATAAATGAGAGGCACTTCTCACAAAACAGATGCTTTATACACATAAATACTTGTTCATAAATGTTCATTACTAACTTATATGAACATGATTTGATTATAACTGCAGATCAGTCATGTGAAAAGTACGAAATAGCCTACTGTAACGTCTGTAATTATCGAAAACAAATAAATGCAACGTATATAAACACATACAGACCCATACAGTACACACAGCATACATTTAGTCCTTATTTGGGTTCAAAAACAACACACAACATATAGCCCAGTCAGTGCAAAACTCTCATTACCTTTTGGTACCCTTTTTTTCAATTCAATTCAATTCACCTTTATTTGTATAGCGCTTTTACAATGTAGATTGTGTCAAAGCAGCTTCAAATAAAAGATCATAGTAAATTGAAACAGTGTAGTTCAGTTTTCAGTGTTTAAGTTCAGTTCAGTTCAGTATGGTTTAATAATCACTACTGAGAGTCCAAACACTGAAGAGCAAAACCAACGATGCGCAGCTCTACAGATCCCGAACCATGCAAGCTAGTGGCGACAGCGGCGAGGAAAAAACTTCACCAATTGGCGAAAGTGAAGAATTATAAAACCTCGAGAGAAACCAGGCTCAGATGGGCACGACCATTTCTCCACTGGCCAAACGTTTTGTGCAGAGCTGCAGTCTAGGTGCCGGAGGCTGGTATACCGATCCATATGGTACCGGACCACTCAGTGGAAACGGGCCAATATTAACTGGGCCCTGATCTTATCGGTTTCTGCCTTTGGAATCTGTATGGACCTTCTTGGGGAAAAAAACATGTTTTTCCGTATAAACAAATGCATCTGATAATTTGGCTTCCTACACCTGCTATGAAATTATTTTTCAAATATTTCCCAAATGCTGAGAGAAAAGATTGTTTTTCAGCCCTGTTTTTAAACTTATTATTTTAAATAACTTATAGCTTATGTCCTTACCATAGTGACAGTACATAATATTTTACAAGTTATTTTGCAAGATATTAGTTTTCAGCTTAAAGTAAAATTTGTATGTTAATTAAGCTAGGAATGTTAGATAATTAGGCAAGTCAGTGGACAACAGTAGTTTGTAGTTGTAGTAGCTGATTTAAAAAGCAATCATTTCTGAAGGCAGATAATAATATTGACCAAAAAAAAAACTTTTATTCCAGCCAAACTAAAAATGCTGCAACATCACTTGGCAAATATTTGAAAAAGAATTTAAATTTCAGAGGAAGGCTAATAATTTTGCCTTCAATTGTATACATTCAGCCAGTCATAAATCCCCTGCTTCTTGTCTGGATCCTATTCATACATCCTGTTGGGATTTTATATTACAATAATAAAAGATTGACTTTGCATTACCGCTCACATAGCAGTCTAATGTTACCACTAATCTCCCAACAATAAAGAAACATGAGTTTCTTTCATGCTTTCCACAGCAAAGTTATCCCTAGTTATAATCCACTGTTCTTTGATGCATTTACATTTACATTTACATTTAGTCATTTAGCAGACGCTTTATAATGTTGTCACTGGCTTTTTGGTGTCAGTTTGTTCTTATCATACGAGACGGCCTGAAGACAGACTGATAGGCATTTCCTCTTTAATTCCCCCGGGTGGCCTGTGTCTCCTGTCGCCTGCACTATAAATATTAGCTGAAAGGCTAAGAGAGCTCTTTCATTGACGCTGATGTGATTTCCACAGGCGGTCATGCTTATGAGGGCTCAACAGGGCTCTGTAGGATGAGGGAGTGTTGCTTCTGTGATCTTCTTTCTGCTTGTGTCACTTTCAGCTTAAGCGTCTCTCATTCTGGAGGGGTTGAATTAAGGATTTGCCCACAGGACGTCCCTCTCACTGGAGCCACGTTGGCCTCGAATGGTTTATGCCATTTTAACCTTAAGCCTTTGAATCATTAGGGCCCTATGAAATTCTTTACTTATATACTTATATGTGGCTTCTATAACTATAAATATATATATATTATATATTATATATGTTTATTCTTTATATTTTATTTATTATTATTATTATTATTAATCAAGCCCTTTTTTTCTTATTATGGTTCCTGTAATTTTACTAATACTTTCCCCTAAAAACTTTCCCCATTTTAATAAAAAAAAAATCTATTTTTTATAAAAAAAATAATAAATATATATATGTTATTTTAATATATTTTATATGTTTTAACTGTTTTATGATTTAATAATATTTTTGTTTATATGTATTTTGTTTTGTATATATTTTTGATTTTTAAAAAACAAAACAGTGAAATTGTTCAATTTGTTTATTTATTTATTTTATTTATTTATTTAATATTAAATAGTTTATCAAGCAATAACTGTATTTCTGTAAAAGTATAGCATGTGATTCTTGTTTTATTATTTTTTTCTGTATTTATAATTGAATATGAAATTATCAACAATGGTGGTTATCAGTTAACAAGTTAATGAATCTTTTAACTCTTTCCCTGCCATCAATTTTTTTAAGTTGCCAGCCACTGACAGCATTTTTGATGATTTTTAACTAAATATGACAGCCCACTGAATATTTTGGGCTTGGAATATATGACCATATTATATACAAAAATAAAAAACCAACTCTCTGCTTTTATTCTATATCGATGTGTTCATGATTTATACCCATTTGGCCCTGGTATAAGGATCGAGCCAAAAGAAGGTTGTATAACTCTAATGATCTTACTTTCTCTTTCTCAGATTTCACTCATGGGAGCATGCAACGTCATGTACCTCACTCAGGACAGATTTTAGGGCTCCCCCTACCATAATAAAACACAGATTGGTGTAAAAATTTGTCAATGGCAGGGAAGCATTTTCTCTTAATTGATGAGTTATCTCATCAATGGCAGAGAAAGAATTAAGTAATCATCAAACAAGTACAAGCCATTGGCAACGGGTTTTCAGTTTCTTTATTAGGTGTGTTTTAAAACTGATTTTACACTCGGTCCTTTGAAACCTCACTCAGTCATGGCACCAGTGTAACCTATCCAGTTCCATTCATCCTAACTCAAGCAAGATTCAGGTGAACACACTAACAAAGCCTCTAAAAACCGCAACCTATAGCATCTGTCACTAGAAAGACATTATTGAGTTATCTCGTCAATAGCAGGGAAGGAAGTTAAGTGATCATCAATCAAGTTCAAGTCATTGGCAATGGGTTTTCAGTTTCTTTATACTTATTAGATATGTTTTTGAAACAGCTATTACACTCACTCCTTTAAACCACAACTGTGTCTGGGTCATGGCACCAATGTAACCTATCCACTTCCATTCATCATAATCCAAGCAAGATTCAGGTGAACACACTAACAAAGCCTCTAAAATACATAGACTATAGAATCAGTCGCTAGAAAGAGATTATTTAGTTATCTTGTTTATAGCCGGGAAGGAGTTAAGTGATCATCAAACAAGTTCAAGCCATTGGCAATAGAATTTCAGTTTTTTTTATACTTATTAGATATGTTTTTGAAACAGATGTTACACTCACTCCTTTAAACCTCAACCGTGTCTGGGTCACGGCACCAGTGGAACATATCCAGTTCCATTCATCATAATCCAAGCAAGATTCAGGTGAACACACTAACACAGCCTCTAAAAACCGCAGACTATAGCATTAGCTCCTACTAGCTGGCTTGAATGTAGAGTGGATGTAGAGTTCATCCTGACAATAAGCTGACTCCTGTGTAAGTCTATGCAGTGGTACGTGGTATAACAGGGCCACACATCACTGCAACAAGCTGACTTGCATTTACAGAGCGAGTCATTACTCTTTATTTGTCACTGCTGGACTTGTGTAATGCACATCCATAGGCAGTTCAATTTCCTCATGAAAGGTCACCACTTACCATCACTGTGAAACATGAAGAGCCTTTCAGAGCCTATAGTACTGTCACTTACAGTACAGGATTACAGTGTGTCAATGTCAAGAGTCAGTTTTGTCTTTACTTTGGTTTCTACACCTTGTGGATTATTTGGGTTCAGGTGCTTTATGGATTTTGAACTTCACAGTCATTACAATAATAAAATACAGTACACTGACATTTGTACATCTCGTAAAGACAAATCTAGACCGACTTTGGCCTTAAAAAGTCTGTAAAAAACATCTTATTAATTAATCACCCTCATGTCTTGAAATCCCTTTTTTTGTTTATCTTCAGAAAACAAATGAGGATATTTTTTGATGAAATCCGAGAGCTCCCTTATCCTTCATAGACAGTAACTGTCCTGAAAGTCTAATAAAAGGAATAAAAAATATTTTTAAAACATTTAATTTGAATGCCCTCTTCTGATTGGTTGAGAGAACCATCATGGTGAAGCAACCCAAGGTTAACACTAAAGTTGCATCCCCACATCACTGACCTCTCAATAATAAATGAAAATTCTTCAGGATGCTTTTACCCAGCACAGGAAGTATTGAGATGGTGTAGATATCATACATTAGACTTCATTTATTGTTGTCTTTTATCAGCACACATTAGTCACCACTTAAATATAGACCATTTTAATGTGGCGATGTCACTGGCCCAAGAACATTTCCTGCTTGTTGCCAAACTGTTTCATAACTATAACAGGAGGCAATTTAATCATATCTTAATGTTAGACTGGCTGACATAACATTATTTATCAATATGTGGACCATTTTGGATTCTTGGCAGCTATTAAAAATGTAATACAGGAAAATGAAATACATTAGGACCATTGTTATTGTTTAGATCCCTCAAAATGGTCTACAGTCACTTATTGATATTTATGACTAACATGTTGAGTCTCATAAGTCATTGAAATTCTGCATTTGAAAAAACAAAACAAAAAAAAGGTTATGTACTTTGTCCTGGTTTCACAGACAATGCTTAAAGGGTTGGTTCACACAAAATACTCGCCTTCAAGTGGTTTCAAACCTTTATGAGTTTTCTTTATCTGTTGAACACAAAAGAACCATTGATTTCCATGATAGGAATAACAAACACTATGGAAATTATTGTTTACCGGTTTCCAACATTCTCAGAATAACTTCTTTTGTGTTCAACAGAAAAAAGAAACTCAAACCGGATTGTGACAAGTGAATGTAAAGGGTCACAGAATTTTCAGTTTTGGGTGACCTATCCCATTTAAAGTCCCTGTGAAGTTAAAATAAAGTTTTAAAATGTCACTAGTATGTTAGTCTTGAACAAATCTACAAGCTAAAGTGCACCAAAACAGTGTGAAAATGAGCATTTAGAAGATATAAACATCCAAAGCTTGCCATCACCTCACCTCATACTTTAGTTTCTTATAAAATCTTCTGACCAATCAAATGCTCTCTAGCATCTGACATGCCCCGCCCCCTATAAGACGCTTCGCATTTGCTTTTCATTTGATGCGCATGAGCTTTATATGTGATAAAAATAAACACTATTGGCTGTTTTCCTAAACAGGGTAGGGATTACTATACTGCATGTTCTGCCTTCATGTTTCAGGTGAGCATATGTCAAACATTAAATAAAAACTGCACATTTCAAAGTACTTCATGGGACCTTTTCAAGCTGGTCCTACACTAAATTCCATGTTTGAGCTGTCATAACTGAAAATAAATTGCTGTTCTGACGGTCAGCTGCAGATGTGAAGGAATGGCATAAGAAAGTAGTTCCTTGTACAAAATGATTTTTGAGACTCTGTGGTTAATTTTCTTTTTTACATACACGATTATCCCAACAAACTGTTGTGTAAATGCAATATCGCATTCGTAATAGTGTGATATGGCTGTATATCAGCACTGGTGTAACACTAAGGCACTCGGCATGCAGCCTTGAGCCAACGCACGCCTCTCACTAGTGCCGATATATAGCCATATCGCAGTGCTACTCGTGTGATATTGCTCATATATATAAATATATTGTGATTTGAGCACAATTTCACCAGATGACTTAAATATCTCTATTTGGAAAGAATTTATCAGTGAATCATACATAAAATATATTAAACAATATGCAAGCATAAAAAATACCAAAGAAATAAACAGTTTTTTTTTCTGGTTATCAGAAGAGTCTAACAGTATTCAGTTACAGTAATTGAATAATCAATCCAGACTCAACGTTGCATATCCTGTGAATTGACTACTGCGGATGTGCATATTGCGATATATCAGTGCTGAAACGATATATTGTGCAGCTCTAACCTAAACCCTGTTTTCTGAAACCAGGCCTTAGTGTTTACTTGGAATAATCCTCACTAATATAACATCAGTGTATGCCTCACAGACTGGCCACCACAGTCACGCTCATGTGTTTTTAAGCAGTGTTTAAGAGGCCCTGATTAGCAAAGTCTGGCTGCGCTTGCCTGATGAAAGCCTCTCAGTTTTAACAGCGGGATTGAGTCCAGATCGATGCTCTGTGGGTTATTGCTGGGACATGTGGCAGCCTGCACTGCTGCTGCTGTGTCACTGAGTCCACGCTGAGAGGAAATCAATACTCTCCCCGCCACACCATCTTACTGCGCTCGCTTTGTCGTTCCTGCTCTATTGAATATGTAAGGCTGGTTTGGTTCAATGGGAGGGAAATTATGCATGTTGTTGTGGCTCATTCTAGGGAATCAGAATATTTTTTTTTTTTAGCTTTTGCGGCACATGATAATGGGCAGATGTCTGGCTGTGTGTGAACTGTGATTGGCCTTCTGTCTCTATTAAGTCTCAGCGGGAGGTACAGGCTGAATTATGGTAGCAAGTACAGTGTGGAGGCTGGAGGTGAAACCTCAGTGAACTGTGTACTGAATTGGCTAATGGTGATAGTGAAGTCTGTTATCTAGGCCTGTGTTTTATCTAGGCCTGTGTATCTAGGCCTGTGTTTTCAATGAGGATTGTATTGAATTGTGGTGCATGCCAAAATGATAATTCAGTCTACTTAGTTGTCGTCATGTTGAGTTAGACCTGATGCTATATTTTGTAAGAGCTAAAAAAAATTAATTTTTGTCCGATTGTCCAATATTGGTGCAGATATTTGGTTGACAGATATTTTTCAACAGCAGTTTTATACAGTATCAGATATTTTCATAGTCAAATGTAGGTTTTATAATAATATATAATAAATATCATTTATATGATAATTTCATGTCATTTTCCTTCGGCTTAGTCCCTTTATTCATCAGGGGTCGCCACAGCAGAACGAACCGCCAACTTCTCCAGCAAATGTTTTACACAGCGGATGCCCTTCCAGCTGCAACCCAGTACTGAGAAACACCCATACACACTCACATGTCAATTTAGTTTATTCTATTCATCTATACCACATGTCTTTAGACTGTGGGGGAAACCGGAGCACCCGGAGGAAACCTACGTGAACATGGGGAGAACATGCAAACACCACACAGAAATGCCAACTGACCCAGCCGGGACTCGAACCAGCGACCTTTTTGCTGTGAGGTGACAGTGCTAACCACTGAGCCACCGTGTCGCCCCTTATATGATAATATCTTATATAATATAAATAATTATTGCAGTAATAGTACAATAATACAACATTCCTATCACAGAGAGATGCGATAAATTAAATTGTTATAATGATATATTTGTGTGTTGCATGCATATGTCATTTTTTTTTATTTTATTTGACCAATCAGATGTATCTAACTTTATAACCCATGAGGCACTATTATGCTATTGGCTAGACCAATCCAATACTAATGGTACACTCTCTGAAATAAAGGTACGAGAGCTGTGACTGGGGTGGTACCTTTTATATAGGTACATATTTGTGTTTAAAGGGTTCATATTGGTAGCTTAAAGGTATATATTAGTACCTAAAAATTTCAAGAGGTACACTTTTGTACTTTTTAGGTATGTACCCTTATGGTACAAATGTTCCAAGAGCCCTTTAGTTACAAATGTAGAGCTTTTGAAAAGGTTCACCTCAGTTACAGCTCTTGTACCTTTTTTCTGAGAGTGAGTAGAGACATAAGGAAAAAACAACAGCAAATAGGAATCAGAATTTTTGCTGAGATTTTCAGTCATTCATAGTGTATTTACCGGTATCTTTTTAGTACCTAATTTTTTAAATAATTACATATATAAATAATAATATATAAATATATTATATATATATATAATATATAATATAATTAAATTAAATTTCTAGGGAAATGTTATATCACAACAAATTATTATTACAATACTAACTCAACAACTATATTGTATTGTGCAGCCCTAATCAAATGGCAAATATATAGCCTATAAAGGATTCAACACATTATACTTCAACTGAACTGACAAATCACGCTTGCATAAGGACGTTGGTTTAAGGTTTGTTTTAGCATGCAAAACTGCTTTAAAGGGACTATATGTGTAGAATCAGATACCTGAACCAACATGATCTTATCAGCATGCAAACCTCAGCAAACCTTTTATTCAGATTGATCTGTTTTTAGAGATTAGATACAAAAATGCTGTTTTAAAAGAAGCCCCAGACAATGATGCAACAGATCGGGATCGGTTTGTGCTACTTTTTTTATATCAGTGGTGTCTGACAAAGTGATTTGACTGTTGCGCAGAAATTCTGTGAAACCACTGATGCAATGGGATTGGTTATCAAAGCACACATGTTGGGAGTTTAAAACGACACAAAAAATTACTTTGTCTGCTTGTTCAAACTACTTATTTAAAATGAGGTGAAACAACACAATTCTTAATTTTTTTATGTTCAATCCAGTTAAATTTGTAAAAACAATTAATTAACTTAATCGATTTGTGTTGGGACGTCATGTAGGTGTTGTGTGGAACTCATTTTTGACAAACTGATATTTCTGTAAAGCTTGCTCTATCAACACTGAAAAAAAGATGATTTCTTACATTTACTATATATTTTTTTTTAGTTAAGTGGTTGTAAACAATTTATTTGGGCTGAATTTAAACAAACAAATTAAGTTGAACATTACAGAATGTAGTTTGTTTGTTTAAATTCAACACATAAATTGTTTGCAACAATTTTGCATAAATCATTTTATTTAATGTATCTTGTAAAATACACTTTGTTTATAGCAATTGTGTTATTGGGTGATGCTCTGAAGCTCGTTTTTACAGGAATTTTACAGTACACTCAAAATATTACGTTTGCTGTTTGTTCAAGCTACTACTTTAAAATGAGCTGAAACAACACAAGTCTTGAGGTTTTTTGGGGACAACTTAATTATTTTATGTTTAATTGACTTCAATCCAAGTTAACTTAATTCCTTCATGTTGTCCCAACACAAATTAATTGTGTGGAACCAAACATTTTTGACAGTGTACACACTGAAGTTGTAAGTTTAAAGAAAACTCTTTTTGTCTGCTTACTATCTACATCATTGTGTAATGAAGTGTGACAGTTCTAGAAAATCCACCATTTGACAGCATTTGGGTTTGGAATTACATGAGAAGTTAATAATGGCAACAGTTTTATTTAGTTTGAGGTTGTGCTAGCATACTCCCAATACAGCCGTGATAATAGTTTCATTCAAAGTAACCAGATTAATTTCCACATTCAACTAAAGCAAAGCGAAATGAAGTTTTCTCAACGATAACGCAATAATGGTAGATTCAATTTCCTTTAATCCGATTTTCCTCTCAGCATCTCGTCTGGGCATTTCCTCAGATTGCCCTGTATGTCCCTTACGTTTCCAGCAGCAGATTCACCAGACAGACTATTTTCTAGCAAATATGCTAATGTGTTTTCCTCAGAAAAGTCCTTCTTGCTAAAATGTGAGACAAACCCCCACACAGGTGATCTAAAAATATAGCATCCGTCTCAGTGTCATGAAAAATTGGGGACAACAGCACACTGCAAAAGACCACTGAAATACCCATGCCTAGTTTGAATTATTCTTTACCATTATCCATATATTTTGCCTTTTTTTTTGGAATATTACACTTTTAGTTTTAACAATCTGAAATGTATTGCTTACTGAAATTACTTATATTCCAAAAGTAGCTCAAATAATGCGATAACTTTAGGGGAAAAGTATGTGACAAATCAACTATGCCAGATTTCACAATATGTCCAGATAACATTCTATATGCTAAAAAAAATCATTTGAAAATTTGATTCTGCATCAATTGTGAGATTTTCCAAATGCATTGCTATTCCCTCTCGAATTGATTCTGAGCTTAGTTTTTAACAGCAGATGGTGCTGTATGCTTTTCAAACAGCTGTACTCGGTTTGCATCCACTTTCTAACAAATACCACTTGAACCTAAAATAATTATAAATAAAGTTAGAAAAGATTTAAGCAGATTTTAAGACTGTTCATGTCAGTTGTGTTTACATTAACCTCATAACATAAAAGCCAACTAGCATGACTCAGCCAAATGCACAAGTGTTCTTCATTTAGAGCATTTGAGTGTATGGGTAAAAACTAGCCTAGAGCGCCACCTGCTGTTAAAAAGAAAGCCCAGCAAAAAATCTTTAAAAAAAAAAAGTATTAATTTCTCGAATGATTTTTCAACACAGCTCTGATAGAAACACACAGTAAAACAAACTCATGAAAGGGGCCTGCTGTTTTAAAGAAATTATGCAATTTTGGCTACAGCCAATGTTATGGTAGTTCATAAATTAGCAAAAAAATTGGCAAATGAGTTGTGATATAACGAGTTGAGTTGTGATACAAATGATATTATGTGCAAAGTTGTGCGGTTTCATTTATACTAATAAAAAACGAAGAGTTTGAGAGTATTTGTAGAGTGCATTTACCTTATGCTGTTAGTTCTAGTTTCGCTTTAAATAAACATATTTAGGCTTGATATTTACAAGAAATGTTGTTTTATGTATACATTTTTTTTCACAAAAAACTTCAGTGCTAATGTAATATATAACAAAGAGTTTATGATCCTTTGTTAATTAAGCCAAATTAGTTAATGTTTATATTATTTCACAGTTCATTAATTAATGTTAACAAATATTAACCTTTGATCTTAAACGTGCATTAGCCAATGATGAGATTAGTCAATTAGGAAATTAAATCTTATAGTAATTGATTTTCTATATGTTTAATACATATACATGACAACGTAACAACTAAATGTACTCTGTAAATATGTCCGTTAATTTACAGGATCTGTATTTTGTCTTTTTTTTCTTCAGTTTTTTACTATTATGTTTTCCATTATAGGACTGATCTCTTGAATTTTAACAACAAATGTCAAACGTTTAACATATTAACTTTTTTTTTTACGTTTTAGTTGTTTTTGAAACAATATACGATCTAATCAGTGGTGGAAAGAGTACTGAAAAATCATACTTAAGTAGAAGTACCATTACTTGATTAAAAATGTAGTGCAAGTAGAGTAAAAGTATCTGTTGTAAATATTATTCAGAGTAGGAGTAAAAAGTAGCCTTTTAAAAGCTCTCAAGACTAGTAAGTAGTGAGTATTATGCTGTAAAAAGCTGATGCATTTACATGTAATTTTTGGATGTGTGTAAATGTTACATTCTGTAGTGCGTTTAGTTATTGCCCAGCAGGCACACAACGTCATAAGATGTTAATATTAGGTTTGATTTAGGTTGTGATGTCAGGTGACCAAAATTCAATGTCTTGCCAGCGTCTAAGGACAATGTTATTTTGATGTCCGATAACAACATGAAATGACACTGATATTTTGTTGATTTTAGGTTGTGTTGGAAAGTGACCAAAATCCAACATTGAGCCAACACATAAACCAACGTCATATTGACGTCAAATACTGACATCTTATTCGTCAGCTATGGCAACCAAAATCCAACGTCTGATACATGTCATAGAGGTAACGTCCACACAACGTCAAGCTCTAACATCATTAGATGTTGATATTTGGTTGATTTTTTTTTAGGTTGGGCATTGGACATTGACGTTGACCTGACGTTGAGTTCTGACGCCAACCCGATTTTCATTTCCAAACAAAATGCAACGTGCCCACAACATTGGGATACAACTTCAATCGGATGTCTTGACGTCTTGTGCCTGCTGGGTGTTTAAGGGCGTTTTGGTCTTCATGCAGTGAACATTCGTCATTTTTTCCTCAGTGACATGCTTCTAAACTGTCTCTGGGTCATTGCGTGTAAAGATTTTGGACATCTTCTTGGACACTTCTAATGCTTCCAAACAGTTTGCTGCAATTATAAATCATCCATGTCTTAAGGTAATTCATTATGATGCAATTTACCTCTTTACTTCTGCCATTCGATTGGACAGCAATCTCTGGACTGAATTTTCTAATCCCCATAGACAAGAAAAAATAAAGTAGTGACTTTGAAGGAAAGTAGTGGAGTAAAAGTGTCAACACTGCACGAAAAATGTACTCAAAGAAAAATAAAATACACATTTTTAAAACTATTTAGTAAATTACAATGCCTGAGAAAAACTACTCAATTACAGTAGTTTGAGTATTTTTAATCTGTTACTTTACACCACTGAATCTAATATATAGAGAATTAAGTCGGGGAAAAAGTACTGGTAGTCTATTATCAGGGTTTTGTACTGTCATTTACAACACCGACCAAGACAGTATACATACATGCATACATATATATATATATATATATATATATATATATATATATATATATATATATATATATATATATATATATATATATATATATATATATATATATATATATATATATATATCACTTCAGACTATTAAAATCAAGAATAGTCATTTTTTCAAACTTTTCAACATTAAAGTTGTTGGAGGAAAGATCAAGGCTAAATGATGCAATTCAAAATCATAAATAAATCACAAAATACAGGGAAATGGTTTATTTACAGATATTTTTTACAACGTGTGCAGCAGAAAATCTTCTGCGAATACATCTTTAACAGAATCCTAGAAAGCTTGTGAATAATTCATCAGTTTGAAGCACCCAGATTTATTCAGGAGACAAACAGCCTCATCAAATGTGAAAAATAAGAAGGCAGTGGGATGTGGATGGATATACTGTGACTTATGAAGGCTTGCTTGCAGTTTGGCTTTCCTTACTTTATATTAAATTTATTTTTGGTACAGTATGTTGTGAAATTACACTGTGCTAGTCTCCATCTTATGCTTTGGGGACATGAAAATAAATAGTTTTTGTCGAATACCATGCTCTTAAATCTAAAAGGCTTTCTGTGTTATGTATTTCTACATTAGATTCTATTTAGATTACAGTAAGTGTCAGTAATGGCTTTGCAGATGAGCCATCCTAATGCACTGCAGAAGCCCCAGTAAAAAGCTTCCTGTCAAACAGGACATAAACCTGCAGGAGGTGCTCATTAACTCTCTTATGCAGCTGCTAATCACAATTAGAGAGCCTCTGAGAAGGTCACATCTCTGGATCGCCCCTGATTTATTTATGATGACACTTACAGTAATGGATGACTGAATATTCCTGACCATACTGAACAGCTACTGTACATACTTTAAAAAATATGTTTGCTGTTTGTTTAAACTACTTTGAACAACACAATTTAAACACAAAAACAAAGAGTTTTTGGGACAACATAATTATTTTATGTTTAATCCACTTCCATTTGGACAAACTAATAAGTTAACTTAATCCCTTCATGTTGTCCCAACACAAATTGATTGTGTGGAACCCAGCATTTTTTACAGTGTATGCATAGATTAATTTAGTACTGGATTAATTAGGTATGGGTTGCAATAAAATATGAATATTTTTCTCAGCAAAATGTTAATTGTTCAGATTAACAAATGCGTGTTTATGTTGTAGCTGAGATGCAAGTTTATTGCAGCATATGCTTTCATAACCTTTGAAATAAAAATATAATATAAATATAATATAAAATAATAAATATACACATCTGAAATTATATTATTGAACAAAAAAACTTATTTTAAAGTATAAAATATGAAAGAAATGCCATGAGTAGTTTACAGAATGCAACAAAAATTATATTTTACTTAGTGTAAATTAGAGCATTTTTGGACTAAAACAACAAAATATGCTCTCATGTTAGGCTATATTCATTTTTATTCGTTTTGGGAATGGGAAACATCATATCTTAGCATCTTTTCAGATGAATTCAATTTGCTTTACTTTTAGAGGCAGTTTTATTCACTGCGTCAGATGGCGGATATGGATTAAAAACATAATTCACCAGATTTGTGTATGTTTCTGAGTTTCTCAGCTCTCGTCTCCTGCCAACAGACTGACTTAAAAGCCAGAAGATTTTTTCAATCAAAGAGACTAGCTTTCCTGACTGGATTTTTCTGATCTTTAAATCAGTTTATCTGGATGTATGTTTTGGGTAAATGACATTGACAATATAATTTTTAAGTGATGGATGTTGGCAGTAATTACATTTCTTCATTTTCTGTACAAATTATGAGTAGGGCTTGCCATCAGGATGTTAAGGTTTTTCCACCGTATATTTACCACACAAAAAAAGTTCACTGGGATGTTACTGTGTGAAGATTTTTAGGATGTGGAACAGCATCAGAATGAGGATCGCTTACAAGAAGCTCCTTCTGTTTGCGGCAATATGAAGTATTTGCGCCATCTTGTGGTGATCAGGAGTAACCATCAACAGACGAAAATGGCGTGCTTAAAGGGATAGTTAACCCAGAACTGAAAATTCCATCATTATTTACTCAACCTTTACTTGTTGTTTTAAACCTTTTTTGAGTTCCTTTTTTGTAGAACATAAAAGAAGATATACTGAAAAAAATTAGAAACCTGTAACCACTGACTACCACAGTAACACTGTCAGAAATAGAAAATCCGTCACTGGGGTGGTACTCTTCAAAATGTACAGTACAGGTGGACATTAGTAACTTCAGGGCACAGTTTTGTACCTTTAAGGTGCAAAAAAAGCAAACTTCTTCTTGAAATAAAGACCATTCAAAATACCTTTACATTGTAGTGCTTTATGAAAGTAATAAGTGAAATAAAAATGAGAACAAAACAACAGAAAATTTTATTTAATACACTTCTTACCAGCTTAACTTGGGTATCAACTTCTGATGTAATGAGAAATATATATATATATATATATATATATATATATATATATATATATATATATATATATATATATATATATATATATATATATATATATATATCCCACATTATACTTAATGAACTGTTGAATCCCATTATACAGTACTTTATCTGTCATTATCATTATAATGTTCAGTTTAATGCATTTGTAATAGTGTTGGATCATTGACTCTTTGAATCCATGTTTAATTTGAAATGTACTTTTCACAATTGTATTATATTTCATTGTTTGTTTGCCACTTTTACTAAACTTGAAAAAATAAACAGACCAGTTTGATCAGATTATATATGTACCACACATACTGTATATAGTGCTAGATTCATTATCCACCAAATCAGTGATACTGTTTATATACTGCTGTGATATCACTGAATAGTGGATCTCTTCTTTTTCTCATTAGGTGACTATTTGCCACCTGACTGAATCATCTTACTCTGATCATGATGATGATGTCACTGTTACTACAGCAACATGTTCTCTGATACAAGATAGTGAGACACTAAACTGTCTTATCATTCATGCAGCTGCATGACTCACTGACCTTTACAATCACGGTGTTAATCATATTATAATCAAATTGACCTTCCCATCTTAGCCTTGAATTAATAACTAAATATTTAACATTTTAGCCTGATCTGAATCATTTATTAAGCCCAATATCTACTGTTCTGTTTAATTTCTGAAAATGCATCCATTTATGTGTAAAAGCAGCATAGGGTAGTGAGTTTTAATAACGGGAATTGGCAATATTTGAATATGTGTATCTGTATATATAAATATAAAGCTTATAAAATATAAAAATAAAAAAAAAATCAGCAGGGATGCTATAAATTTGTTAAAACTGACAGTAAATATTGCATATATTACATTTGTGTATGTGTATTATATATATGTGTATGTATTTATAAATACTGTATGTTATAGGGCTGCACAAAATATTGTTTTAGCATTGATATTGCAATGTGATAATTCGCAGGAGTCACATCGCAGGATATGCAGTGTTGAGTCTATATTTAAATTGATAATTTTAATGCATTTTTGAGGCCTGTGACTGTATAATGATTTTAAAAGCCTTCAGGTATACATTTTTTTAATGTCTTTGTAACTTTAATAATATTTTTTTTCACTGTAAAACTCTGTTTATTTCAATTGTATCTTTTTTATTGTATTGATCTATGGTTGTAGACAGTTTATTATATTTTAATCAAATGCACTTTTGTACAGAATCATGCCAATCAGTCCTAAATCCATTATTTCCAAATAGAGATATTCAAGTCATCTGGTGAATATCGCAGTATACATTGCAAAATAACAAAATATCACAATGTTCAATATCGTGCAGCCCTGTTATATTATATGTATTATATTGTTTTCAACAAATGATTAATGTTTAGAATGATTGTGACACTGAAGACTGAAATAATGCTGGCAGAAAATTCAGCTTTGCGATCACTGAAATAAATTCCAATGTTATAATTACAATATAATTACATTTTAAAACATATTCTATAATGTTGAGCGCATTTAAGGTTGTAATAATATTTCACAGTGTTACTGTTTTCCACTGTATTTTGATTAAATAAATGAAGCCTTGGTGAGCATGCATAAAAATAAAAAAAAAACTTAGTGAACTTAAACTTTTGAAACGAATGTACTGTGAAATGCACTGATGCGTGTGAGAATAATCCTGTAACTCTCTCTTCTGCATTAATAGGTGACCTGCCTTCAGGACTTCTTTGGAGAAGATGATATATTTATTGCCTGCGGCCCAGAGAAGTTCCGCTATCAGGACGACTTCCTGCTGGATGAGAGCGGTAAGATATTAGATAAAGATAATCTCCTCATCCAGCCTACCGAATCTTACATTCAACTTCAATTATTATGAAATAATTTTTGAAAGTCTTATTTTCGTATCTAATTTATGCATCAGTTAAATGAACATTAGCATGGAACATCAATTTCTTTTTTGTATTATATGTTATTGCACTTATTAAAAATAAACATTTAGTGTCTGTCTCTACATTGAAAAAGAAAAGGATTTCTGAAAAATTGTTGCAAACAATTTATATGGGTTGAATTTAAACAAACAAATTCAATTTAGTAATGGTCAGCTTAATTTGTTTGTTTAAATTCAGCCCAGGGGTGACACAGTGGCGCAGTGGTTAGCACTGTCACCTGACAGCAGGAAGGTCGCTGGTTCGAGGACCAGCTGGGTTAGTTGATGTTTCTTTGTGGAGGTAGCATGTTCTCCCGTGTTCGTGTGGGTTTCCTCCGGGTGCTCCGGTTTCCCCCACAGTCCAAAGACATGCTGTGTAGGTGAATTGAATAAACTAAATTGGCCACAGTGTATGTGTGTGGATGAGTGTGTATGGGTGTTTCGCAGTACTGGGTTTCAGCTGGAATGGCATCCGCTGTGTAAAACGTGCTGGATAAGTTGGTGGTTCATTTCGCTGTGGCGACCCCTGATAAATAAAGGGACTAAACGACTGAATGAAATTCAGCACAAATAAATTGTTTACAGCCACTTACCTTAAAAAAAAAGATTAAATGCAAGAAATCATCTTTGAATCCTTTTTTTAGTGTACGTTCTGGTCAACTCTGTTACATTGGTTATAAACAGGCATAACACTCTGTAAACACTGATAGAAAAAGCACATGGCTCGAGCAAAGTGATGTCATTTCCTCTGGCGGGAAACTCTGGAAGGCATTGAGGCATGTCATTAGTTCTTCTTTTATTCATTTGTAAATGTGTAATGTAATGTTATGTAATTAATATTCATTTATTCATTACATTATATATTTCATTAATTTATTACTTGCATAATGTAATTCATTCATTTTTCTTCGGCTGAGTCCCTTTATTCATCAGGGGCCGCCACAGTGGAATCAACCGCCAACTTATCCAGCATATGTTTTACACAGCGGATGCTCTTCCAGCTGCCACCCGTTACTAAGAAACACCCATACACGTTCACATAGTTTATCCAGTTCACCCATATCACTTGTCTTTGGACTGTGGGGGAAACCGGAGCACCCGGATGAAACCCACACCAACACGGGAGAACATGCAAATTCCACACAGAAATGTCAACTGACCCAGCTGGGACTTGAACCAGCGACCTTCTTGCTGTGAGGTGATAGTGCTACCCACTGAGCCACCATGTAGCCCCTACATAATGTAATGTAAAATGTAATTGAATTAATTTGTAAATGTTTAGGGCACACCAATAGTAGATGAATTATTTGTCAACTCCGTTATTTCAGTGAATTTCTCATTTACTTTTTAAAATCAACAAAATGATGAAACTATTTAAAATTCTGTTAAAATAATTGTCTTTAAAATTCTGTTTGAATTTCTTATGTTAGAGATTAGTGTTTTTTACATGTAAGCATTTTGTGTTATTTTACAGTAATAATGGATTTAGTTATCATAAATTACACACAATGCTTGATGGAAAATGCATGCAGTATACATACTGTACTGTCCAATAGAGAATGTGTGGTGCATTCGGAAGAGCAAAATGCGACAATGAAGACCCCGTACTGTTGCCCACCTTAAGACTTGTTTGCAGGAAGAATGGGACAAAATTACACCTGAAACACTTCATCACTTGGTGTCTTCAGTCCCTAATGTCTTTCAAATGTTGTGAAAAGGAATGTCAAGATTACAAAGTGCTAAATGCTTTACTGTTCCAACCAAAAATGGGTATACGTTTATTTTGAAAAACAAAACAAAAAATCTAAATCATGAGGAACATTAAATAATGTTTGTTGTATTGTCTGCAATGAAATACAAGGCGAAGTAAATTTAGAAATCACTGCTTTCTTTTTATTTGCTTTTTCCATACTGTCCCAACTTTTTCTGATCTGGGGTTGTACATACACACATAATAACATAGCACACACATAAGTAAAACAAATGTTGAATTTGGATGCGATCAACAGTTGCTCAGCATTAGTTACCATAAATGTAATAAAGCTGTTTTGACAAATAAACATATTTCCCAATACCAAATTACTGAATAAGTTTAACATTAGATAGTGTGGTCTTCTTTTAGTGCTTTAATTAGCATTTGTTTCCATCTGTCAGTATCCGTGTTGTCATTTGCATATATTTAAAAACTCAATGTGTTTTCTAGTTCTAAAATGCTTGTAAACAAAATAACATTCATGCTCAAATCCATTTGTATTGTACTACAATTTACTGACATTTGTACTTATTATTATGACATTAGTTATATTATTGAGTTACATTTAAAACAGCAGTAACAACAGCTGAATTGTTGTTGAGATTTACACTGCAGAAACATGGACCAGATCATGAGCTATTTTAAACTATATTGATAGACGTATTAACTACTGTGTGTTTCAGCCTGTCAGGTCTCCTCTGATCAGACCTTCAGGATGGCATGTTTGGGTCAGACTGAGGGTGCGGTAGATTGATCAATGGTGACATCAGGTCATCCACACAGCTGAGGCACTCTTCAGTTGTTTTACAGAGACTGGAGAAAGTATTACGGATTGAAACAGACTGAGTGTTTCTCTTTTGCTGTATTTTTTCAGAGTGCAGAGTGGTGAAATCGCAGTCCTACGGCCGTATTTCTTCAATGCAGGGCCGCTGTTCTCCTCGCAGTGGTGGACCATCGAGAAGGAGCAAATCCCCTGGTTCGAGCAGCTCAGGTACGAGTCTTTTAAACTTTTTAAAACTTTCAGCTTTCTTAACTGTGTAGTGCTACTGTTTGAGTGTGAAAATATCTGCATTTACGAAGTCCACTCCAAATGCAATTCTTCTCTATATCAATAAGCACTTTTTCTGGAGTTCTAAGTTTTCTTTTGGGAATGAACTTATCATGAAGATACATCAAATTCTGTTTTAGACATGCCGTGTGGTATCTGATTTGAGGTTAGCATCTTGAGCAGAAGCACAAAATGGCGGAAAATGTCAACTCTATTATTGTCATTCATTCATTCATTCATTTTCTTGTCGGCTTAGTCCCCTTATTAATCCGGGGTTGCCACAGCGGAATGAACCGCCAACTTATCCACATTTGTTTTACGCAGCGTATGCCCTTCCAGCTGCAACCCATCTCTGGGCAACATCCGCACACTCATACACTACGTACAATTTAGCTCACCCAATTCACCTGTACCACATGTCTTTGAACTGTGGGGGAAACCGGAGCTCCCGGAGGAAACCCATGCGAACGCAGGGAGAACATGCTGACCCAGCCGAGGCTCGAACCAGCGACCTTCTTGCTGTGAGGCGACAGCACTACCTACTGCGGCACTGCGTCACCCACTGTTATTGTCAAATGTCAGTAAAACCAAAAATAAACATGAAAGTTTAACCACCGATTAAAGGGGAGCAATATACTCTATATTTTATATCAGTGGTTCCCAAAGTGGTGGTTGAGACCACAATGAGAGGGGGTCGCTTGGTGATTTCCACAAATCTAATAACATAAATTAACATTGTTTATTCTTAATCTACAGAAGATAAAATAGTTACAATAAAAATACAACATGCAAATAAAAAGCTCTCAGCCTTTTGATCTTTTTGTTTTTATTTTTTTTACCATTTGATTGCAACCCCTGGGGTTTTTTTACATTAGATAACAACACCGCAATAGCGTTAGTTGCCTCAGATTGATTTTAAGGCACCAGCCTAAACTTTCTGATATGTACTCACATACATTTAAAATAAATACAGACCATGGTAGAACATGGAGGGTGATTTCCGAGTGGCGGTCTCCAAAAGTAAACCAAGAAAAAACTTGTGATGTAATTTAAACATTGTGCCCACAAGTCTCATTAGGTGAGGTTAATATTAAATAATCAAAAGTAAATAGATTATATGATTGTTCAACTGTTGCACTTTTTTGTGTTGTCAATATCTTTGTGTTTATATACAGAGGCCTATTGGTGTGTGTATGAGCCATTGCATGCAACATTTGTATGATTATAACCACATTCAAAAACATAGGGGGTGGTGGGTCACTGGCATTTTTATTTTGGGGGTTGTGCACTGAAAAGTTTGGGAAACCCTGTTTTTATATAATATAGAGAATATTGTGGAATTTACCACCAGGTACCAGCATAACACTAATAACAGAGAAACATGATTTAATATTGATCAACATTCTTTTCCAAAGTTCTCATTCATATTTGCTGTACTGTGCCTCAGAATATATTGAATGTAATAGTATAAAGGCATAGTTCACCCAAAAATGAACATTCTGCCATCATTTACTCATCCTCCACTTAGTCCAAACCGATTTGGGTTTCTTTTCTCTGTTAAACACAAAGGAAGATACTGAAGAATGCACAAAAAACAGGCATTGATTTCCATAGTATTTTTTATTGCTACTATAGACGTCAATTACTTTTTTCAACATTCTTCATAATATCTTCTTTTGTGTTCAGTAGGAGGAAAAAAAATCATTAAATGTTAGAACCACTTGAGTGTGAGTGTGTAAAGGGTGAGGAAATTGCAATTTTTAAGTAAACTGTCTCTTTAAAAGAGCTTTAAATACGATATAAAATGATTTATTGTTCTCTAATTTTGATCTCCACTTCATATCATGTCTTGTAACAATATCGTAATATAATTTCAAGAGTTCACACTTAGCTGATGATTGATTATAAAGCTTGTTTGGCATGCTGTCCCAGGAGAGAGCCCTGAGCTCATAAGATCCTCAAACCCGGGGCTCCCTCGTGTTTGCAAGGCGAGAGGGGGGTTTGAGCTCAGGTAGATCTCGGGAACTCCCCTGCAGTAGTAGCTAAAGAACAGATAGTGATTGCTCTTAAGAGATAACTACTTACTAGGAGCATGTCTATGGTGCAGATTTGGATTAGTCAATTAACTTAAGTTGCATGGTTTTGGACGGTGTGAGGAAACCGGGGAACCCGAGAGAAACCCACGTGAACACGGGGAGAACGTGTAAACTCCGCACAGAAACGTCAGCTGGCTTGGTAAGGACTACACCAGTGACGTTCTTGCTGTAAGCCAACAGTGAAACTGGGCCACCCTGCCACCCATCTAGGAAAGGAGGAGTAGGGGTGGAAGGGGGCATTCTTCAAAACGAAGATGGCTGAGATATGGAACTGAGGGTATTTATAGTGGCTTAGGAATCATCTGATTGGTGAATCATAAATTGAATAATGCAGGGCCGGCTGCAAGCAATCATAAGCACGTGATCCTCTCAAAATTAATTTATAAATAAATGTCACTTCTTCAATTGTCCCATCATTGCTCTAAATGTGTGTGATTTCTAGCAGTAAACTGTAGGTTGGGTGTAGTAGGCTGACACTCGTTTTTGCAGAAGTGACTCACTGAATCTAAACCGGGAGCTTGTTAGCTGATTCACTGCAGTCTCAAAATTCCAAGTTGTAAATCGCAAATAAGGATGAGCACTGTAGTTTATAGCTCTAAATCACTCAAAAGATGTGCTCCAGGAGTAACATTAGGCAAGTTAATCAGCTGACGCTTGTCATGTTCTCACAGTCTCTCCATCTCTAATGAGCTCCTGCATCAATTAACATTTTCATTTAATGGGCTGCTTCAGTGTTAATGGCTGGGCTTTGTGTTGATGTAAGGCTGATTGTCTGATTTTCTGGAGCTTTTCAGGAAGTTTTTTTGTTAATGGCAAAAAGTAACTTCAGTGGATGATTAGAATGTAATTACACATCCTAATGGAGGTTTGGATTACTGGACCAGTGAACTCAGCACACCCCTGTATTCATCTACTCCTATCACGCAGAATACAAAATCACAGTGCATTTCTGCAATAATAAAACAAGTCAGTTTTATTTTCTTTCTGTTTTAAGTTTTCTTATTAATATGAATCATTGCAGTTTTTTCTATTTCATTTTGTCCCATTTTATTCTGTTTATATTTTGCTGTCATGTTTTTTATTCTATCTTTTGTTTTATTTTATTTACTCTGTTCTGCTTTGTTTTATCATGTGTTTTGTTCTACTAAATTCTACTAAATATGATCCATTGTTATGTCTAAGTGCTCCACTACTCCATTCTGAAAGGGGTGGTTCTTTTTTCTCAAAATGTGGACCTTTTTGCTGTTATACAACTCATTTTTTTATTTAACTATGAGATTTAATTACAGCTTAAGCACTATATTTAGCTGAATTAGCTTGTCAGATGGTCATCATAACCACACTTTTTGATGTACCAAAAATATTTCCTAAATTTAGAATAAAGAAATATGAAAAAAATACTTATTTTTAAAATACAAATTTATTACATCATAAATCATAAAAAAGGAATACGTTTTAAATTAAAAACAACCCTATTGTCATTAATTAGGCAAATTATAAATAGCAAAATGGCCAGCAAAATCAATTTTCCTCAGGCAGAATTTGGCCATTTGAATTATAAAAATAATAATAATAATAATATAAGGATAAGGATAATAACAATCCTTTGATGACAGCTTCACAATTTTCTAGCCTCTCATAAAAAAGTACATTTGAAAATTATTATTAATAATAATAATAATAATAATAATAATAATAATAATAATAATAATATTTCCTTACATTTATATAGACATTTAAAGTGCTTTACACATTAGGGGGAATCTCCTCATCCATCACCAGTGTGCAGCATCCACCTGGATGACGCGACGGCAGCCATATTGAGCCAGACCGCACACCACACACCAGCTGATTGATGGAGAGGAGACAGAGTGATGAAGCTAATTATGATATGGGCATGGTTAAGAGTCCATGACAGACAGAGGCCAGTGGGCATATTTGGCCAGAATGCCGGGGTTATACCCCTAATTTTTTTTGAAGGACATCTTGGGATTTTTAACATCCAGAGAGAGTGCACTGTGACCTCGGGTTAACGTCTCATCCGAAAGACGGCACAGTATAGCGTCTGCTTCACTATACAGGGGTATTAGGACCCACACAGACCGCAGGTTAATCCCCCCCTGCTGGTCTCACTAACATCACTCCCGGCAGCAGCCTAGCTTTCCCATGTGGTCTCCCATCCAGGTACTGACCGGGTGCAGCCCTGCTTAGCTTTAGTGGGCGGTGAGCTTTTCATGGATAACAACAATTGTTTTTAAATCAATTTTAATTTGATGGGTTTTCGATGGATTATTTATTATGGCGCAGCAGTCAAAATAGGACAAATAAGCTCATATATGGCAGAAATTCTGGACCTTCGTCAGTAAGGGGTGGGCCTTTCGAACCACCTGAACCCGTCCTGGCTACAGGCCTGCATCCTATTCTCTTCAATTTTATGTATTTTGTTCTGTTATTATACATTTCATTCGCTTATCTTGTAATCTATTTATTTTCATTGCCATTGTTATGGTCTGCCAGAGATGGTAATCTTTGATTTGGCACACCATTCCACAAGAGAATGATGGGGCTGGGGCAAATGCCTTTAACAGAGATTATAATTTCTAACTTGACGCAGCTTTATTTGTTTTTTTATTCCTGAGTTACAAAAAAGCAAACTGAAAATAAACGTTTCAATGAAATGCTGTAATTGAATCTGATTTTGACATGGTGCAGCTTGACTACTGTAACTCCATTCTGTTATAAATGTTTTTTTTTTTTTACTGCAATAAGTTTATTATACAAATTTTAAATATGTACTGTATTAGTTAATGTATATAAAAGAAGAAAATAACAAACTAAAATGAAGCAAGAGATAACATAACAGAATGGAAAGTACATTCTCTTTCTTCGTTCTATTTGATTCTTTTCTGATTTCGTGATGATTCTTTTATTTCTCTATTTGTGTATGTTCTATTTTATCTAGTTTCTGTATTATTTTTGTGGCCTGTTCTGCTCTAATCCTTTCTATTTTTATTATGATTCATTCTCTTTTTCCCTTTATTCTATTTGATTAAATTATATCTTTCCCTTTGATCTGTTCTTTCATATATTACTATTCTATTCTATATTATTTTATTCAAACTTATTATGATCTATTCTGTTGTGTCCTTCCATTTCCCTATGTCCCATTTTTTCTATTTTACTCTGTTTTTATTCCTCATAGGAGCATAATGTTTTCTAGTTTATCTAGCGTGGCAAGTCTGTAGAAAAACAGATTTTCATAACCAGTCTGGTTGTCATGCAGGTTTTTTCCTGCTTTTCTCTATTTAGTGTTGCCCTATTTTTATATATTAAAAAAAAAATAGTAACATTTTGTCATAATTTTCTTCATCATTGACTTTCTTTCCTCTGTTGAACACAAAAGAAGATATTTTGAAGAAAGCTGGAAACCGGTAACCATTGACTTCCATAATATTTGCTTACAGTGGATGTATGGATGTAAATGGTTACCGGTTTTCAGTAGGGATGTCCAGGTTTTTTTTGCCCACGAGTCAGAGTCGTTTGATTTTGAGTATCTACCGATACTAAACCCTATCCGATGCTTCTTTAATACATTAAAACAAAATTCAAATCAAGGTTCTACGTGCTCCAAAGTCAAATGACAGGTCACTCATTGCGATCATATACTATCTTGGCTGTGATGTCCTGTGCCTTCGCGCTGTCACAGGGCATTTTTTCTCTCCTCTTCAAACTCTCCTGCAGCATGAGCTGACTCGTCTTGAGTTGGGTTGCCTGGGTCAACTCGCTGTATTGTGTCAAGTGCTTGTTTTTGAGGTGGCTCATCAGGTTTGCTGTTAAATGTAGCTTTTTCCTTTCCACCTCTAGCAATCCCAAGTTTACATATTTTACAGTTTGCTATGGCAATGTTGTCATGATCAACTTTATAATACCTCCAGACCGCAGACATACTCGCACTTTCCACTACAAGCTGCTTCCGTGTTCTACTTTGCTGACATTTAATCAATAGCATCTCTGCAACAAAGTGATGTCATGCCGCACGCGTTGCTGTTTCTGTGTGAAGTCAAGAAGGGGGTCTAACTCTGTGCCACTACATAACTATAGATGTATTAAAAAAAAAGATATTTATACATATATATTCGAGTCCTGATTGGGAGGTAACGTCCAATTCTGATCGAGTCTGAAATCATATGATTGGGTCCGATTTCCGGTCACGTGATCGGATCTGGACATCCCTAGTTTTCAGCATTATTCAAAATATCTTTTTTTTTGTCTTCAACAGAATAAAGAAACTTTGGAACCACTTAAGGATGAGTAAATAGTGAGAAAATGTTTATTTTTGGGTGAACTATGCCTTTGATATATCACGTCTGAATTCTGACATCATGTTTTTGTGTACATGCAGTGCTTGGACAGCCTATTTTTTGATGCATTTGCTTACTCATTTGTCCACTAGTCTGTGTCTCCTCAAACCTGATTGTATGTATCTAGCCCTAACTGAAAGCTGTCATGAACATCTGATTGATCGAGGTTTCATTATTTGTCCTGGAATAGACCATGAATCATCACTTCCTTGTGCCTGATGTTCCAGACGAACACCAGGTATATTTATCCTCTCGGGCCTTAGCAAGCTGTATAGACAACAACAAAAACAGAACAATTATTGTGCATCAGTTCAAGCCTGTTCCTCAGATTTTGTATTCCAGCCTGGTACAAAATGAGTCCTCAGAAGCGGTTCGCAGCGCGTGCTGTTTTGTAATGAGCCCGTACTGAGGATCAACCTCATTATTTGCAATAGTCGCCAGTGCAGAAACAACGTAGTTGAGAATAAACTGGGTGATTGGGCCAAATTGTTTATGAGTGATATCATTAATGTTGTTTTGGGAGAACAGGTTCATTTGGCTCTACCAGAAATGTGAAAGTGAGATTGATATGTAGAAAGGGAGGAAATCTGCCATGCAGTCTGGACAAACAAATCTGGTGTAATTGTTTTTATAGGTCTGAAAGGTGATTCCAAGAGCACTTGACTTTGGTACAATTAAAAAAGTTGGTAAATAATAAAGTGGTGCTCATCGTGGTTTTGTAACACTTGTATGCTTTTGCGTTTTGTAATATTAAAATAGTTCTAGGGGAGGCTTCTTTAATGAACGTTTAATAAAACAAATGCTTGGATTCTTGCTTTTTGCAAGTATAGTTGAATTGGATAAAAATAATAGGTATGAAACAAATAGGTATGTATAAGAACTGTATACATACCTGTCAACCTTCTTGTTTTTGCCGGGATTTTCCCGTATTTTACCATTCTATGCCGCTATCTTCTTTGGCTCTCGGCGAAAGCGGTCACACTTTTTTCCTCTCCCTTCCATATCTCTCCTGGCTGGCTCTTTTTGTCTTGTCTTTTTCTGTCTTCGAGTCTCTCCTTGCCCTGCTCTCCAAACAAATAAGGAATTATAGATTTGATCAACTGGTCCTTGAACGAAATTGACACCATCTTCTCGATGAGAAGTTTGGGTTCAGGGGAACCCAACTGTCCTGCGGGGATGTTCGCAGCTGGATACATGAAGGACGGGTGGGAGAAGTGGCACGTCGTGTGCCTGGCCGCTCTATCCCTGGAGGATATTGAACATATCAATTTATTCTGAACTTTGATAACAGGGTTTCTGCTGATGGACTTATGCGGGGCCCTAGGGTATCGACGATTGATAAAAGTGGTCAGTGCAGCTCAAAATCCCACCAAGCTGACTGGCTGGATTGAAACGATGTTGAGCAGGGTTGTTGGTACTCAGACCAGTGGCATTAGACCGCAAATTGGAAAACATCGGGGGGAGGGGGGGTGTATGTGACAAATAGTCTTTTCATCATCATCATTTTCATCATCATCATCATCATCATCATCATCATCATCATCATCCAGCATTTTCCCACATTTGTCCTGTATTTTTGATCTTTCTATGAAAAGTAAAAGAAACATCAAAGAGTCGATCCCAAATGTGATAGAGCTTCAAGAGAATTATGCTTTCGCTCACATTAGAGTTTGAGTTTGCGATATTCTGTCGTGCGGCGCTGCGAAAAGGAGCGGGATTAAACAAGTTTATTAGACATTTAAAAAAGCTAGCGATTGCTCCATGTTTTACATTTCTGCCCCGAGAGGTCGTGTTTTGATCCTCGATTGGTCTCACGCAGTCAAGTGATGTGATTTCGCAGGTCAGAGTTTACCAAGCTTGAACTTTGCAACGCAGCAACCTGTGAAACTTGACGCATGACCCCGCGTTTCCGGTCTGACACATTCGCGTGCGTATGAATTGAAGTCTATGGGAGGAAAAGCCCAGTGTGACCACAGCTTCATTTTGCGTTAAAGGTGTTTTATTTTAAACACAAATAATTTAGTCTTAAATGAGCATAAGCAGTTGTGAAAGTAATCGTATGCTTTCATTATAGATCTGTGGATTCTTAAAGAGACACCTCTGTTATCAAATGAAACATGAGATATTCGCAGCTCGTCACTAAATAACTATACTTTAATCAATATTTAAATACAGTGAATAAAAAGTGAACAAGATTTTATGACTTGATACATATCCTGTATTTTTACATCCCATTGTTGACGGGTATGTGTATATGTTTTTGATAGTATGGTATCTGAACTGGATTTTATTTAGCTACATAATACAGTGCATCCGGAAAGTATTCATAGCGCTTTACTTTTTCCACATTATTTTATGTCTTACAGCCTACAGATTTTATGAAACTGTTGCAATTTTATTAAAAATTAAAAAGCTGAAAAATCACATGTTCATAAGTATTCACAGCCTTTGCTCAATACTTTGTTGATGCACCTTTGGCTGCAATTACAACCTCAAGTCTTTTTGAATATGATGCCACAATCTTGGCACACCTGTCATTGGGAATTTTTGCCCATTCCTCTTTGGAGTACCTCTCAAGCTCTATCAGGTTGGATTGGAAGCAACGGTGTACAACCATTTTCAGATCACTCCGGAGATGTTCAATAGGATTTAGATCTGGGCTCTTGCTGGGCCACTCAAGGACATTCACTGAGTTGTTGTGAAGTTTCTTATGGCAGTCCTTCAGATGCCTTTTGGCAAATTCCAGGTGGGGAGTGGCTTCCATCTGGCCACTCTACCATACAGGCCTGATTGGTAGATTGCTTCTGTAAGGTTCTCCTCTCTCCACAGAAGAATGGTGGAGCTCAGACAGAGTGACCATCGGGTTATTGATCACCTCCCTGACTAAGGTCCTTCTCCCCCGATCACTCAGCTTAGTTGGCCGGCCAGCTCTAGGAAGAGTCCTGGTGGTTCCAAACATCTTCCATAACAGATGATGGAGGCCACTGTGCTCATTGGAACTTTCAGAGCAGCAGAAATTTTCCTGTAACCTTCCCCAGCCTTGTGCCTCGAGACAATCCTGTCTTGGGGTCTACAGACAATTCCTTTGTCTTCATGTTTGGTTTGTGCTTTGACATGCACTGTCAACCCTGGGACCTTATATAGACATATGTATGCCTTTTCAAATCATGTCCAATCAACTGAATTTACCACAGGTGAACTCCAATGAAGCTGCTGAAACATCTCAAGAATGATCAGTGGAAACAGACTGAGCTCAATTTAGAGCTTCACGGCAAAGACTGTGAATACTTCTGTACATGTGATTTTTCAGGTTTTTTATTTTTAATAAATTTGCAACAATTTCAACAAATCTTTTTTCACATTGTCATTATGGGGTATTGTGTGTAGAGTTTTGAGGAAATAAATAAATTTAATCCATTTTGGAATAAGGCTGTAGCAAAAAAAATTTGGAAAAAGTGAAGTGCTATGAATTTTTTCCGGATGTACTGTTAATAGACTGATTGAGGGGCTGTGTAATCTGTGTAAATCTGTAGAGTTTTTTGTGTATTTCTGCGGGCACATATTCAAAGTGGGCCTATACTGATGTCATATTTACATGTAAATTTCCCCTCTAATTTACCAACATTCGCCCCTCTGAAACCCTCTGATGTAAATATGTAAAACCCAGTCCAGTTGGAAAGCACCGTTTTCAGCCTCTGACTCATGTTTTCCACACACCGGTCGCATTTACTCACCCGAGTTTGTCGTCTGCTAATCACACACATAATTGACTGCTGATCTGATAGTCCTTCAAATCTGTTTTCCATCCCCAAAATAACAGGATGATGCATTCTCACTCTCCACATGCTGAATTATGTCAGGCTGTTACAGCGTAAATCAACAGATGGCGGGGGAGCTCGATATTCGGGATCACAAATACAATACCACATTGATATCTGAGCCCGAGATTACCTAATGCTTTGACCGAATCTCTGAATCACAGCATAATCAAAGCTTCAGAGAGCTTTATTTGTGCTTGAGATGCTTCAGAAAACCCCCTGTCATCCACTCGGCAGCACTTTTACCGTACAGAAACATCTTCGCTTAGTGTTTTGCTGAGAGATTTTTTTACAGTCACCCACACAGATGCTGCTGCATCGACGGTATGGCATGTTTATGAGTGAGACTCCTCCCTGTGTGTCTGTAATGACGTCAGGTGTGCGCAGAAACACACTTCATACATCGTCTGCTGCTCTCCCACATTCATTCATACTCTTGAGCTCCACACTAGACACTATGAGTGCAGGAGGAATTGCACTTTGCTCAGACGGTCTGCTGCATGCGTTCGCAGGTAGGAGAAACTGCGCTTGTGCTGCAAATTGCTAATGATGAGAGTGTTTTTCTAGCTTGTGTTGAAGAAATATTATTTTTCTTTTTCACATTGTGGATTGTAAGGTTAATATTTATGCAAATGTGGAGAAATGTGATCATCTGTCTATCTCTGTTTAATCTTACAGTAAATGTTTGCAAATAATATCATTGTTTGTTATTTTAATAAATATGATTTTAATTAGGTATACAATTATTAGATAAATATTATTAGAAATATTATTAGATAAAGGGCTGCACAGTAGCACAGTGGGCAGCACATTCGCCTCACAGCAAGAAGGTCACTGGTTTAAGCCTCGGCACTCGGCATTTGTGTGTGGAGTTTGCATGTTCTCCCCATGTTGGCGAGGGTTTCCTCCAGGTGCTCTGGTTTCTCTCACAGTCCAAAAACATGTGGTATAGGTGAATTGGGTAAGCCAAATTGTCCGTAGTGTGTGTGTGTGTAAATGAGTGTTTATGGTTTCCCAGTAATGGGTTGCAGCTGGAAGGGCATCCGCTGCGTAAAACATATGCTGGATAAGTTGGCAGTTCATTCCACTGTGGCGACCCCAGATTAATAAAGGGCTTAAGGCGAAAAGAAAGTGAGTGAATGGATTATCAGATAAAATAAATTGCATATTTTATTCTTTTATTTTTAAAAAAGTGTTTGTTTCCTAATGTATTTATAATAATTGATTTTTAGTTGGATCATTCGGTTGGCACTGATACATATGTACAGTACATGTATTTTTTTTTTTCACATTGTTGATCGAAGGGTTAATATTTATGCAGATGTGGAAAAATGTGATAGTCTATCTGATTTTTATCAGTAATCTAAAAATAAATCTTTTATTATTATTATTATCATTGTTGTTATTAATTTTATTATTTGTTATTTTATTAAATATGATTATAATTAGGTATTAAATTATTAAATTAAATTTTATTCTTTTATTTAAAAAAAAACAGTTGCATAATAATTATTTTCAGTGTTTTTCTCCCTAATGTTTTAATAATGATTAATTTCTGTTTGGATCATTCAGTTTGCATTGATACATGTAGATGTATGTATGTATGTATGTATGTATATATATATATATATATATTTTTTTTTTTTTTGTATAATATATAATACCTTATGCTCATTATACTTAATTTAAAAAAAAGAAAATCCCTTGAGATGCAGCTTTTAAGGCTATATATGTGTATATATAGATTTATAGATAGACAGACAGACAGACAGACACAGATTTATATGAGTTGTAAATATAATTGTATTATTTATTAATTCTTAAAAAAAGTCAAGTTGTTATACATTTTTTAAATACTTTTAATTTTAATATATTTATGTACCTTTTGTTTTCTAATTGTAGTCTCTTCTATCTGCATTGTCTTCTATTATTCAGTTTGTATTATTGACTTCTTTATTCCTAAATTACTTGTATTTGTGTAAAACGCTTTGAGAAGCATATGTGTGTATCAATTCTTGGGGAAAAAAAGTGCATTTCAGTGTAAATTTAATATAAAAATATCGAAATTTCTTTGCATCGTTTTTGGGTTGAAATATGACCAGAGCACTCTCAGTAAAATCTTTGACATTTACCAAACCTGCCGTCCAGCAGATGTGAAGTAGCTGTGAGTTGCGCTCTTGTGTGTTTCAGCTAATGGAACAGCAGGCAGTCAGCTGTCCACGCCACGCTCAGGAAAATCTCCCAGTCCATCTCCAACCAGTCCAGCCAGTCTGAGAAGAAGAAGGGTGAGAGACCTTTCACATCTTCTGCATATTCTGTAAAGCCTTCAAAAACAACACGTATTTAGACTTAGTGTAATTGACCTTTATACTTTAGCTTGTCAGAAATATTAGCCCTCCTTAATTATTAGCCCCCTGTATATTTCCCCCCCAATTTCTGTTTAACGGAAAGAAGATTTAGTTTTAACACATTTCTAAACATGTTTGTTCTGTAGACAGTCGAAAAAATATTGCTTAAGGGGGCTAATAATATTGACCTTAAAATCTTTTTTGTTTTTAATCTGCTTTTATATAGCCAAACTAAAAGAAAGAAGACTTTCTTCAGAATAAAAAATATTATAGGAAATACTGTGGAAAGATTCCATGCTCTGTTTTCACTGCATCAAGCAAAACAAATCAAACACGTTCATCCTTCTGATAGGTCATAATTGTATTTTAGGTGCTTTAATTTGTCAATGCAGTGCTCAAACACATGAACACATCCTTACTGAATAATTGCATGTTCATCCGAAATGTTTCCTAGCAACATCAGACAAGCTTCTTGACCTGCTGTGTGTCGCTTCACTAATACAGGGATAGACAGTGATCCTCTATGATAGACTTAAAATCGTCTGCTTTCACAACATTACCATGTTTTTCAGCTCTGCTAACTCTGTTAAATTAGATGTATATGCTTGTGTTTTGTGTGTGCATGTTACAAGTGTGCTTGTTTGTTTGTATAAATTGATTTTAGATGTACTGTATTCTTACAAAGATAAATGTATTAAAAACCACTTTATATATCAAAACATGTTAATAAATACTATAGTGTTATATTCTGAATTTAAAATTAAAGTCATTAAAGTCCATGAAAGCAGAAATTAATATTATGTTCATTTTATTGTCCTATTTATTCAAACTTTGCTTTTATCTGTCATTTCAGCTTTGTAATGACAGGGATACATTTTATTTTGAAATGTAATTATTATGGAAAACTGTTATTTTACATTGTAATACCATTAAACAATATTACTAGTTTGGATTAAGTAATTTCCCAGTGATGGGTTGCAGCTGGAAAGGCATCCGCTGTGTAAAACATATGCTGGATAAGTTGGGGGTTCATTCAGCTGTGGCGACCCCAGATTAATAAAGGGACTAAGCTGAAAAGAAAATTAATTAATGGATTAAATAAATAAACATACTTTTAGGACATTAAATAAGATTTTTATTAAAATCTCAAAATTATTTAAGTTATTCAATTAGATATTTGATTAATTTGATATTCAGCACAATTGGTCTCATTAAAAACGTATTCTGTCCCGCTTGATCTTGTGTTGAAATAAATTGTGTCAGTGGACTAAAGATGTCAGTTTCACTTCACCTGCTCCACTCCAGTCCAAAATATTCTTACTGAACCAAATATGTTTCCATAGAAACTGACCTTTTGTTTCCTCTGTAATACCTCTGCTCATTTTTACATGATGCTCTATTTGATACCGACTACATCAAACATAGAGTTTTAGATAATAATTTGTTCAAAAGGCAAGACACTACAGTTCAGTCAAAAACATATTATTTTGGGCTTTTCATAAAGTGTTGTGTTTCATATGTGTTATGCAAGTGTTTTTTCTCAGTCTAATAGAAAGGGAAAAAACACATATTTAAGGGAGCCTTTTATAGAACTTTATCAAATTGTGTCTAGTAACATATTTGTAAAATGTTTCTAAAGTCGGAAATCTTCACTTTAGCATTACTTTTAAGTTTAAGTACTTTTAAGTGTTTTATTTTTTCAATCTAATAGAAAGAAAAAAATCTAAAATACATATTTAACGACGTCTTTTATAGAATTTTATTAAATTTTATAGAAATTTGACTGATCAAGAACAATATTTAAAAAATATTTCTAAACCCACTCAACTTCATATTTATATCTATATTCCAAGAGATTTGTCAATGCATATTTCGCCTGAATATTTACAGCATTTTATTTCACAGGCTGTTCGCAGTTTATTCTGAATTATGAAATGAAAAACATTTGATTGATTTGTCAAAAAAAGAAAAGAAAAAAATCTAAAAGTTTGAACCTGACTTCATCCTGAGTTCAGATATTTGTGATAGTGCATGATTATTTAAATAATGCCATATTTACATATTTAAAAAGAGTTTTAGAAAACTGGTTATTTAAATATATATATATGTGTGTGTGTTTGCAATGATTCTACATTTAATCAATCAAATGTGTAAATATGGAGATAAATATTAGTTAATTTTTACCCTATTCATTTGAAGTGTATTGCCTTAAATTATATAATTATGATGATGATAATATATTGAATCTCCACACACTGTACCAATAAATAAGCTGATATATGTCTGTCTCTTACGCTGACCTCGTTAACAGGGCTCTCAGCATAGTGGCTCATCTCTGTCTCTGGCCTCCACTAAAGTGTGCAGCTCCATGGATGAGGGTGATGGGCCAGGCAGTGAAGGTGAGGAACCCTGGAGTAATGACAAATGTTTATGATTTATGTTTTATTAATAGAATATTTGATCTCACAAACTCAAAAAAAAATTGCTGTTTGTTCAAACTACTTTTTTTAAATGAGCTGAAATAACACAATTCTTGAGTGTTTATGGGGGACAACATAATTATTTTATGTTCAATCCACTTAAATTTGTTAAAACTAATAAGTTAACTTAATGCCTTCATGTTGTACTAGTACAAATCAATTGTGTGGAACCCAGCATTTTGTTTAACAGTGCATCTCTTTCCTTCTAGCTGAGCTGACGGAGGATTGTCCTCAGGTTCCTGCTTCCATCGCAGAGAGGTACAAGGTGGGACGGATGATCGGCGACGGGAATTTTGCCGTGGTGCGCGAGTGTGTGGAGAGATCCAGCGGCCGAGAGTACGCTCTAAAGATCATCAACAAGAGCAAATGCAGGGGGAAGGTGAGATGATGCTTAATGAATTGTTCACCCCAAAATAAAAATTTGTTTGCAGTTTATTCACCCTCAGGCTGTCCAAGATGTAGGTTATTTTCCAGTGGAACAATATAGAATATATATTTAGCTGAAACTCATAGTGACTCATAAAATGTAAGTTAGTGCCTGTTTTAAGAGTGAAAAAAACTAAACAAATCATACAGACAAAACAAAATGAATACCTGTGGTTTGTGATGATGTGCTGAGGTATTATAAAGAGAAACCATCAGTCTGTGAAAGAAACTGAATTTTATTTTAAAGTCAGGAAAGGTGGTGAGTCCAGCTCTGTTTAGGTGGAAGTGTTGGGTTAGGGAAAGAGGGAAGGGTTTGCAGTGACTACGTTTACATGGACATCAGTAATCAAATTATTTGCCAAATTCTTAATTTGTGGACTTTAACTGCAGTTTGGCACTTTCACTTTCATTCAAGAACATTTCATGCATGTCCCCCACGTGACAAACGAGATATTGCATGCGAGGAACTGCTGGAAGAGTGTAGTTTTAATGAAATGTTTGATACCACACGGCGAATGGGAGAAAAAAAACTCCACATTTCTCAGTAACTTAGATGCACTCTGTAGGTAGCATCAGAAAGCCGTGTGTGTATAGACTATCCTGTCACAAAATCCTACACAATGAAAATAGTTTGATTAAGGTGTTTACATTAGGAGAGCAGCATTTACAGCAGATCTTTCAGTCAATAATGTCAATGTACTGTAAACTTAGTAACTAACTCATTTTGACTAAGGTCTGTCTTTAAAAACTGAAAGAGTACTGCTGATGATACTAACTAACTTTGCCTCTGAATAAACATAAACACAGAACACTGATCACACATTTACCAAATCTGTAGAGACAGGATAATCAACGTGCGTCTTTTTAAAAAGAAGACGATTGGCAAATCCAGATTTCACTATTTGCAGATGCGAAAAGCTCTCTGGTAAAAAATGTTCCTTATAAACGGGTTTTTGTTGCATGTTAGCAGACCACTGTAATCCACACGTGAGTCCAGCTGCGCTCTCATAGAGGAGAATTGAAAACAAAACCTTCGTTGTAGCACATTTATAAATGCAACACTAACGACCCATGTCTCCAAACAGTTCTTCTTCCGCTTGTTTTAATAACGGTTGGCAACACAACGTGGCGTCTCTCTGCCGTCTGAACATTGTAACAGGTAAATACAGTCTTTGAAGCTGTCATGCAAATTATTGAAGTTGCACCTCATACACAATAGAGTGCGCTTATTGGTTCGAACCTCTTGAATAAACGATGAAAGCTCAAAGACGTCATGTTGTACCCACCAATACAGACATCCAGTCTACATGCTGGAATATACACAATGATGTCATCGCCGTGACGTAGCTTCAAAATTTCTTTTCAAACCGGAATAACAAATTTGCTTGAAATAACCCCAAAACAACCAATTTTCACTTTTTTGTGTCCTAATAGTGTTTTTAGCAGCATGGGACACAAATATGACTGTCAACATCTCAAAAAATGTCTTTTGGTGATTTGTGACTCTTTAAAGGGGACCTATTATGCACCTTAAATTAATAATTAATGATTGATGTCCCTAGAGTGTGTATGTGAAGTTTCAGCTCAAAATACCTCATAAATATTTTTTTATAACTCTTTGAAATTGGACCTTTTAGGCTTTGAGCCAAATTGTGCCATTTTGATGACTGTTGCTTTAAATTCAAATGAGACGCCTATGTGTCACCATAGCAACAGATTCAAAACAGGACTAACGTTATCTGTCTCAGAAGAAGGTAGTCTATGAAGACTCTGGTGTTTATTTGTGCATCTTAAAACATTTATAATGCCTTTTAGTCGCTGACATTATCTTCATCAGGTAGGGTGAAAACTCTATTGACAGACAGCTGATTTTCACTCATGGCTGTTTATAATAAAGAGGGTAAGATCATCACTAATAGGCGGGGCTTCCCCCTCTAATTACATGTAAAACAGAAGAATGTCAACCAGAGTGTTTCTGCAAGTGTGATTATAAAAAATAGAATGAATTCATTTTTACCTTTTAAAGCTAGATATATTCACACACTGTCACCACACAACTCTGTTTAAACCTATTACAAAAGTGATTTTAGCATAATAGGTCCCCTTTAAATCTTGGACGGCCTCATTGTGATTTTTGGCATAAACTTTCCTTTAAATAGTTCTTAGAATCCTGTTCAGTGTTAAAACTGCACTTTACATGATTTTTTCTGACTTCACACAAACTAATAATGCTGGATTATCTGTATTTGTCTGTGGCTCACAGGAACACATGATCCAGAATGAGGTGTCGATTCTTCGGAAAGTGAAGCATCCAAATATTGTTCTGCTGATTGAAGAAATGGACACATACAGTGAGCTCTACATGGTCATGGAGTTGGTCAAGGTGAAACAGCTGACATGATTATAGTTACTTTGACCCTGTAATTCAATTTATGAAAACCCTAAAATATTCCTGTATGGGTTTTGTAAGGGTTAGGTTATGGCATGGTTATTTCATGCATGATGTGATGTACACATGTACAGTGCCATTTGCTATTATATCAATGCCTTAGTGTGATGTGAGCAAAATATGATATTGATTTTAAACAAACAACTAGGAACTAGCTGCCAACTACTGGCAGTTTTATTCTTATTTATTTACCAGGTCTATAATAGCAAGTAAAATATTTAACAATTATTATAAAAAATCTCTATATAAATATTGAGATATTCATCTCTACTGAAGACTGAATTAAAGACTGCAAAAGAATGAAGCTTTGCATCACAGCAGTAAATGGCATTAAAATAGACTTTTAATCGTTATGAGATTTTACAGTATTGGTAGTGTATTTTTCAAGACTTGTTGATTGGAAATATGTGCTTCAGTCTTCATTATTGTGAATCTGCAAAAATATATTCCAACATACGTTTGACTGCCGATCGGAAATACATGCCTCATCCTGCATTTTTGCAAAAAGTAAATTACATTGCTTTGGGTACATTCTGTTGCCCGATTCAGATGACAAATCCACAAGAGGGTGCTGGCTAAATTTGACATTTTTTTTTGTTTATGCAGGGCAGTATGATGCCAACAATTATTTATTGATGAATAAATTATTCTTTTTGTGCTGTTCTTTGCACAAAACCAAATAAACACCATTAAATTTAATATCACATTTTTCTCACTTATGGATATCCATTTGGAGACTTCTCATCCACTTTTCTGGTGGGGTCAGTTTGCTCAGTAGCTCACTTTGTACATTGTTGAAATTGTAATGCAGAGTGCTCGGGTTCAGTTTTAAAAAAAGAAATCAAGGTAAAACTATGTGGGCACAGTGCACTTTTTCTCTTATGTTTGCTTTTAAAAACACTATTGGTTTGGTTTTGGGAAGGGCTCAAGTCTGTGATTTGTACAACAAGCCCTGCCACATCTCGTGGATGTGTACAAGGACGTGTATCTGAAATGTATACGAAAACATACCCTAAGTAACTTTTTTTAGATTTGCAAAAATGTAGCCAGCACCATCAAGTGGATTTTTCATCTGAAACGTGCAACGGAATGAACCTAAAGCAATGTAATTTACTTTTTGCAAAAATGCAGGCTGAGCTATGTATTTCCAATTAACCTGGGCTGGTATTTTTGATTACATAAATGCAGTCTTGATGAGCACAATCTACCACAGTGGAAAACATTTTAACTGACACTTTATGTGTGCATGAACAGGGTGGCGATCTCTTTGATGCCATCACATCCTCCAACAAATACACTGAGCGGGATGCCAGTGGGATGCTGTATAACCTGGTCAGCGCTATCAAATATCTGCACAGCCTTAACATTGTTCACCGGGACATCAAACCTGAGAATCTCCTGGTGGGTGTTGCAAGATTACAGACAGAATTTTGTCACTATAAATCACCCTATCAAAATGTTACTCTCACAAATCTACTTTAGCTTAGATTGACAATCACATTTGGGAGAAGCATATTCCATATGTTTTCTCCTTTCTCCTCTCTTGCTCTGTTAAACATCATTTGGGAAATATTTAAAAAAAGAAGAAAAAAAATCAAGGGGGGCTAATAATTCTGACTTCAACTGTACATACATACAAACATGTGACTGAAGCAATATAAAAAATATAGAAATGACGTGAAGATGGATCTAAATAGTAAACTGAATTTGTGTTACAGGTCTATGAGCACCAGGATGGGAGCAAGTCTCTAAAACTGGGCGATTTTGGTTTGGCAACAATTGTGGACGGTCCGCTTTACACTATTTGTGGCACCCCAACCTATGTAGCTCCAGAGATCATTGCAGAGACTGGGTAAATCATATGCTATTCAAATATAGTAATATTCACAAGAGAGTATATGGAAATCAGAGTGTAAAGGTGGTCCACACACCACAACCATTACCATAAAGATAACAGATGTATTATATAGTTTTGTTATAATTTTCAGATCAATATGTTTTAGGCTGACGAATGATTAAAACATAGAGAGCCAATTAGAATCCTTCCAGCTTTAAAGAGCTTGAGCACTTGAAGTGACTGAAAACAATAATTGCAGAGTGATTTGAATGAACAGAGCATGTTTATCAGTGGATTCTTTCTAGTTGTTGGTTTTGGTGTGAATGGGCCATACCTATGGATTATAATCTGCCGCTGTTGTATGTCTTTCACTCAATATTACAGGTATGGCTTGAAGGTTGATATCTGGGCAGCTGGGGTTATAACATATATACTGCTTTGTGGCTTCCCTCCTTTCCGTGGGTAAGTGCAACATTACTGTGAGTTAAGCATGGAATATTATGGGCTCATTATGGATTTAATTTAGACAACTTCATATGTTGAAAAAACTTCTCTAATGATCACAAAGACTGAATTAACTAATAATACAGTTTTCTATTTTAATACATTTGTAATGTAGTGTTTGATTCCTGGGTTGATTCCAACATGACTCCAGTCTTCAGTGTCAAATGATTCTTTAGATATAATTTCCTTTTATTGTTTATGTTGAAAACAGTCATGCTGACTACTTTCAAATGACATTTGCTAATTATTTATAATTGCCCACAATAATAATTGAGCAGCAAATGTTTAAATATATTAAAACTGAAAAAAGTACTTTAATATATATAAAAAAAACTAATAATAAAATAATACAATTTTCTTAATCTGATTTTTTTAAGCTGCAAAAAATATTTAATTTTAAACATGTGAGTACTAACAAACAAGTTAAAATGTTTTCCCAGGGTTCCTGTAGGTTTCATCAAGTCAAATTTAAGACTTTTTAAGATCCTTTTAAGACAATTATGAATGAAATTTTAGACTAACACAGGGCTAAACCCTAGTGATTATTTCTAATGCCTGGTTTGGCCAATGGGCCAATTTTTTTGCTTGCAACCAAATGTAAATATTTTTTAGCAACATACTTTAATGTGTTAAAGCAAGAAAACTCTAGTTGTATACACTTTTTTCAACATAATATTTAGTTTTGACAAAAAAATTAACAATTTAACATTGTTAAATGTATATTTATTGTGAAGACAATTACATATACTGTATAATCAAAAATATATAATTGTTGGCTTTTGCTCCAAATTGATTGACTATAACTTCTATTCAACCTAATGCTTTTCTGTAATAAATCCTTAAGTTTCCTGCCTATTTCTAAATATTATGTCTACTTCCCCTTACTTCTGTAAATAGTCTTTGTATGAAAGGGAAAAATTACAGAGGAACTCTGTAATTGTTTTTCAGTTTTCTTTCCTTGAGAATTAGGGAATTTATTTAGAGGAATTACTGTAAATATTTCTAACAACTATTGTAAATTGTGTCTCTTTGCAATAAAAAAAAAACATAAATATAAACTTAAATATTTTTTAAAAAGGTTTTATTAAGATGGAGTGTTGGTGATTGGAGGGATATCAGCCTGATTGTGTAGCTTTACCTTGGCAGAGGACAATTAAGACCTGTTAAAAATTATTTAGGACACATAACCCAATATTTTAGTGAATTTAACTCTTTTTAAGGCCTAAATTTTTATTTTTTATTTTATTTAAGACCTTTTAAGACTTTTTAAGAGCCCGCGGACACCATTTCCTCTGTAATGCCTCACTCCATCTAGTGGCTGTGTTCTATAGTGCTACTGTGTATACATCTGCACATGCATTCTGTACATTCAGTTCTTTTAGAAATAGCATATGAAATATTCATCCTAAATATAAACATAACGTCTGTATTTCTGTTTTTTAGGAGCACAGATGACCAGGAGGCTCTTTTTGACCAGATTCTGATGGGACAGCTGGATTTCCCTCCTCTGTATTGGGACAATGTGTCTGAGTCTGCAAAGGTCAGTAAGCTAAAAGAAAGTTCTGGAAAGAAAAAAACAAAACAACAACAACAAAAAAAAAAAAAACACTCTCTTTCTGCCTTACATTCTCTCTCTACAGGCTCTTATTACCGGCATGCTGCAGGTAGAGGTGGAGCAGAGATACACAGCTCTACAGGTGCTGGACCATCCCTGGGTCAACGTAAGACTTCTTCTGTTGAATATCTTGTTTTTGGCATCACTGGTTTCCTGAAGAACCTCCAACATTCACTGAAACTTAACATTCCACATTGTATGCGATTAGTTTATGTACTTTAAATTTACTTAAAAAGTGAGTAAACCCATTGTAACTTAGAACTGTTATGTTGACTTATTTTTTTCATAATTATGCACATATTTTATTTACTTAATAATTTTAAGGCAAAATTTGGACGCTTTTTTCAAAGTAAAATCAAGTAAATTCAAGTAAAATCAACTAATCACTTTTTTTTACAGTACACAAAAGGTTCATTAGATTATTAAACCGTTCCTCACACAAATGTAATTAAAACAACCGTTAATTTAAGGAACTCGTCATTTCAAAGGAACCCAAAATGTTTCTTCTGTAGATTCACTGTATTTTTTCATCTTTATGTTTAAGAGTTTATTCTGAGACTGTTAGGATTGCCACATGCCAGTTCTGTTTCTGCTCTGTTTCAGGATGACAGGCTGTGTGAGAATGAGCACCAGTTGTCTGTGGCTGGCAAGATTAAGAAACATTTCAACATGAGCCTAAAACCCAACAACACCACAGCTGGAGCCACTATCATAGCAGTAAGAGTCAAAAATATAGGTTTTATTATTTATTATCCACATTACTTAAAGCCAATATTCCCCACTCTAACAGTGGTGCACAGACAATGGCTTTATAACTAGATTTAAAGGGATAATTCACCAAAAATGAACATTTATTAATCTATTTACTCGCCTCAAGTGCTCCATTAATAATAATAATTCATTCATTCATTTTCTTTTCGGCTTAGTCACTTTATAAATCCGGGGTTGCCACAGTGGAATGAACCGCCAACTTACCCAGCATATGTTTTACACAGCGGATGCCCTTCCAACTGCAACCCATCACTGGGAAACATCCATACACTCCCATTCACACACACTACACCATTCTCATACACTACTGACAAGTTAGCCTACCCAAATCACCTATAGCGCATGTCTTTGGACTTGTGGGGGAAACCAGAGCACTCGGTGGAAACCCACGCGAACATAGGGAGAGCATGCAAACTCCACATAGCAACGCCAACTGACCCAGCCGAGGCTCGAACCAATGACCTTCTTGCTGTGAACATGCTACCCACTGCGTTTTACACATTTTGAATATGTGTATGCCACATTGCGCCAGACCACACACCAGCTGATTGCTGGGGAGGAGACAAAGTGATGAAGCCATTTATGATTTGGGGATGGTTAGGAGGCCATGATGGACAGAGGCCATGGATGTCGAGGTTTAACCCGTACTCTTTTTCGAATGACATCCTGGGGTTTTTTAACGATCTCAGAGAGTCAAGACCTCAGTTTAAAGTCTCATCCAACAGACGACGCTCACTGAGCAGTATAGAGTCCCCTTCACTATACTGGGGCGTTAGGACCCACACAGACCGCAGGTTGTGCACTCCCTCCTGGTCTCACTAACACCACTTCCGGCAGCAACCTAGCTTTCCCATATGGTCTCCCATCCAGGTACTGACCGGGCACAGCCCTGCTTAGCTTCAGTGGGTGACCATAAATACCATAGATACTTATTCTGTTGAACGCAAAAGACGATATTTTGAAGAATGTTAGAAACAGGTAACCACTGACTTTCATAGTAGGAAAAATAAATATTATGGAAGTCAGGTGTCCAACATTCTTCAAAATAACTTCTTTTGTCCAACAGGTTTGTGACAAGTGAAGAGTGATTACAGTAAATTATGACAGAATTTTCATTTTTGGGTGAACTATCCCTTTAAATTCAGGTATTCTCATTGCTTTATTCATGAATGGTGTTATCGTGTCTATTATCTTTTCACAATGGATCTTGTTTGGCATTAAAGCATGAGAATGGCTGGACTGTGTTTTCCCTTTGTTCAGGAAAATGTACTTTTCTCAGAGAGAATGAATGACTTCTTGATAAGTTATCTTTAATGCATAAGGCCATAATTTACTCAAAAATGTAAATTTACTGTTAATTTAATCAACCTCAGATGAAGGTCACTATTTTTTTCTTCAGTAGAATATTAAAGAGGATTTTTAGCTGAAATCTGTGGTCTTTGGTTATTCATGAAAACACAACGGCTACAGTACTTTCAGAAAAATGGTGACTTAGTTCTCATTATAAGATATAAATGTATGATCAGCCATGAATATTCATTTTGTTGTGCCTGTATATGTGTTTTTGACTGTCAAAAATCTCAATACCCATTAACTTGCATGTTATGAATCAACAAGGACAACCTTTTGAGCTAAAAATCCTCTTTTGAGCTAAAAAAACATGAGCAGACAGACAGCAAATGTTCATTTTTGAAATCTTTTCAAGTATGCAGTTTTATGTGCTCTGAGAAAATGTACTGTATGTAAATGTACTCAGTGGTATTGAGAGATATCCTGGAGGTTGTTGTGATGTTATCGGCTGACTCATCCATCAGCGCTCTTTTCTCCTGGCAGACTCCATCCTCCTGCTTTCTTCTGGCTGTGGCAGCTCTTATCTTTTCCTCCGATTCTGCCTCCTGCTTTTATATTGACTGTCAGCACTGTTGTCAGGGACTCAATCAAAATAGACACTCAAGATAATGCTATTTATATATATTTATATACTTGCTTTTTTATTTGTGAAGGGCATTTCACATGATAACATCCATAGGTAAACAGTATATATTTTTTAAATATCCAGTGTTTGTTTGTTTATTTATTTATTAGTTTTAGTCTTGTGCATATGTGGTCAAAGATGAAAAGGGAGTGAAAATTTTTATATTTTTTAGATGTTAGTTTCAGTCTGTTAGTTTTTAGGATATCTATAAGCTAGTGTGCTCCAAAACAGTGAGTATGTTTACATGGACACCAATAGTCTGATTTTAAATTAAGACAATACTGAAAAGAGTAAGAGTCTACTGTGTAAACATTGATTTTTGATTAATTTAATCCGATTAAGGTCATTATCGAACTAAACAGAAATCAGATTAAGATGTGAAGTATGCCGATTTTAGTCACATTATTGAAGTGCAGTACAGACTAGTAAACTTCGTAATCAAACTATTACCGTTATCGATTACTGATGTCAATGTAAATGTAGTCAGTGACAAAATTCGCGTTTAGAAAATATAAAACAAATATAAACATGCAAAGCTTGTAGTTTGTCACTTCCGCCTAAATCGATCAACAATTATTTTTCACATCACTTTATACTACATTTTCTCATCAATACTCTCTAGCTTCTGACATGTCCCGCCCCCTTTAAGACACTTTTCATTTGATGCACTTGAGCCACTCTGACTGGCAGAGCTGTGATAAAACGAAACGCTATTGGCTGTTTCTATTACACGGGAGAGCTACTCTATATTCCATCATTTTTTAGTTAAGATTACGTCAAAATCGAATAAAAAGTGCACATTTCAAAGCACTTTACAAGACCTTTAAACATTAAAAATATGATGTTACTTTAGTCATACCACATATTAAAAAATCTTCACAGGCATATTTAGAACAAGAATCGGTTAACATTAAAATAAGGGTCACAGTGAAGCCACAAAATACCAAATAATTGTCATCCTAAATATCACTACCCAAAAATGATTTGTAATTATTTAAAATGTAATACAATATTGAATGATCACTTATTACATATTTAAATAAATACAGGACAAGGCAAGCATGTTTCAGTTTAAATATAAATATATGTTACACTGACAAGTGATAGTGGATCATTTCACCCATATTATGACAATTAATTTAAAAAAAAAAGTCATTTTAGTCATTCAATTTTTTTCACTTTTCATTCACTTTTGCTTTTATAATAATATTTTATATGAATATTTTGATGAATATGAAATTAGGAAATTATATTTCTGATGCAATGTAAATGTAATTTATTGCAAACACCAAAATGGGATGTCCTATATATATATATATATATATATATATATATATATATATATATATATATATATATATATATTTTATTTTTTTACATTTGGGGTCAGTGGGATAATAATTGAAAATATAATAGTGCCATAATATTTATTGTTTTAAAAAACAATAAATTAACAAATACAATTAACAAATACAATTATGATTTGTATATTAATTATTACAATATTATGTTCCTGTTTTATAGTTTTATAGATTTTGAACCATAATTACACCAGTCTTCAATATCACATCCTTCAGAAATCATTTTATGTGTTCCATACTGCTCAAGAAACTATTATTATTATTATTATTAATATTATATTAATATTTAATATATATTGTGCTATTTAGTGTATAACAGTTGATATGCTTAATTTTTTTTTCATGTCTTACTGTCCCATACATATAACATTTTGATTTGTTAGCACATTGCTTTGCATGTTAACTGTTCCATTAGCTTCATTCACATCATTTTAATTTCCTAGACCAAAAGGTAAACTTAGAACTGGTATACGAGAACTATAAGTGATAATAAGAACTGGTATGATATTTTATTCCAAAACTTCTTCTAAACGTAATTGAACAGCACATCACGGCTCAAAGTTTGCGCTGTTCTTCTCGGTGAAAGTAAAGATCTGATGTGTTGAGTTGCCCTCATTTCTCTCTGCTCAGCCGGACGAGGGGTTTTCCATCAAGCGTTCAGAGTCTTTGGACTGCGACCCAGACCCAGGGCTGTATTGGATAAGGTATGAGCGGTGTGTCAATGGCAGTGTGCTGGCAGTCTCCATAGTCCTTCTTTTTCACACTGGCCTCTTGCTGTGTCAAGTGCTGCTTTTTTGCCATTTCTGCTTCTCACTTTGTGCGTTTTGCTTTTCTAATGGTGCTTTGCTGAGATTTGTTTGTCAGTGCTTCACTTTTGCCTTTCTTTGCTCTGCATTGTTGTTTAGTGTAGCTCATTCATGCCATTGAGAAGCTTGGACGGTTGAAATGTGGATTTGTTTCCCCCAGCATGCATGGCACTGCTGGTTATGGGTTTCAGACTGTATTGAATGCTCAATTTACTGCGGTTTACATTAGAACACTTTTAAAATGTTTGACGTGCACACATTTGTGTTAGAATTGCAGAAACTAATAATCACTAATCTTGCAAACTTACTAAAATGCAAACATAAAAAAATAGATCTAATGCGAACATTCAAAACCTAAATAATTTATGAAAAAAATATTTTTTTTTCTTTCTGTTTTAAGCAAACAATAAAATAAATATTGCTGATTTATACTTTCTATTTAGTAAAATAATACTTAAAACATCACAGTTTGCACCACATTAAGCAGCACAACTTATTCTCATTAGAGCAACAAATCTTTATTTTACAATTAAAGATATCTATAAAATATTTAGCATTAGTACAGCAAATAGATTATATTTTTGCACAAATTTAAAATACTTACACTAATATAATTTTAATTTTTTTATTTTACTTTAACAGAGCAAGGAAATTTTCACAGTATGTCTGATAATATTTTTTTTTTTCTGGAGAAAGTCTTATTTGTTTTATTTTGGCTAGAATAAAAGCAGTTTTGAATTAAAAAAAAACATTTTAAGGTCAGAATTATTAGCCCCTTTAAGCTATATTTTTTTCTCGAATAACTACAGATCAAACCATCGTTATACAAAAACTTGCCTAATTACCCTAACCTGCCTAGTTAACCTAATTAACGTGGTTAAGCCTTTAAATGTCACTTTAAGCTGTATAGAAGTGTCCTTAAATATTAAGTAAAATATAATTTACTGTCATCACGGCAAAGATAAAATAAATCATTAGTTATTAGAAATGAGTTATTAAAACTATTATTTTTAGAAATGTTAAAAAAATCTTCTCTCTGTTAAACAGAAATTGGGGGATAAAATAAACAGGGGGGCTAATTCTGACTTCAACTGTGTGTGTAGACATATATAATTTACTTTTGTACATTTTTTTTTGGAATTCTTAAATAATAATTACAGATCAACGTTACATATTTTATTGTGTATTTGTGCTTATTAATAGTAAGTGATAAAAATAAAGGGTAATGGAAACTAGTTTTTTTACTGATCAGACAAATGAGCGATTGGATTTTTTTCAATTACATTTTTATATTTTAACTAGTTTTTGGCATGTACGTGACATGTTTTTTTATTACAATTTTTTTTAAATACACTTTTCACACCACAGTTCATTCATTTAGATACAGATTTAGTTGTCTTGCAGTGCCACTTAAGAAGTTTATATAGGCTATAATCTACAAACAAGTGAAACCCCATTGTTGGTCTCTGTACCTGAATAGGTTATATGCCGAGCTAGTGCGTTTCCCATACGGATAAACTTCGGATCCGGTGACCTGTTATTGAGAGTTTTTTTTTTTTTCATTTTATACGGTTCCTTTTACAGCATCGACGTTGTAATGTAATTAAAATACAATCAGTTAAATAAACTTTGGCATTCATTTAGTTACTCAAGCCTAAAACGAAACAAAAAGCCTTTTGCTCGCACGCGCCCGTCAGATTCGGCAGGGTAGTGCAGAAGCTCCATTGAATATACTGGGGTAAAATAAATGTTCATATTATAAAGACATGGCGGGGAAAATGTTATTTAATGCAGTGCTTCTTGTACAATCTGAGACCCACTTTATTTCGGATATCACTTAGCCAGTGGAGATCGCTGATTTTTAAAGAAAACAGACCTTAAACGTGCAGATTTTACATTGGCATACAATTCACCGGAAGCGATTAACCCAGGTTACTGGCAAATTCAAAGTCCTATTAGCATGCTTCGGCATATACTCCATTGTGACCTGCTTTTGACTATGCTCTGCTCTCGTGTTCTCCAGAGCACCCCTCTTGATAAGGAGAGGCAGGTTTTCAGACGAAGACGCCACCAGGATGTGAAAGCCTCCACAGGCCGCGGGACTCAGAGCTCCTTCCCCGCCGGCCCGACTCTCTCCCCGCCAGACTTCACTTCAGAGTCCGAGGACATCTCACCGTGCTCCGCCGACACCGTCCGCTCGCCCACATCACCGTTTTAAAGCCACAGCCGATCCTGACTGCAATTCTTGGGAAGATACCTAGAAATTTAAAGGTAACTGACTCAAGAATGGCGAAAACTAAACGCCGAGTCGATATTTCTGTTTATATTCGGTGACGGTAGCACATCTACAGAGGTGTACGAAATAATCTCACACTCTGAGCAGTTTTCAGACTTTTTTGAACGCTTTCTCCTCATCATAACTACATGTTTGGTGCTACTGTATACAATATGAGGTTTTGTGTTTAGACCATGTTCAAATTTGCCTTTCTAGTACTGTAGTAAACCGAGTCTTTTCCGCCCTCAAGTGTTTGACAGGGAGAAATGCAGCCACATATACAGCTATAGAAAGAAGCAGAACACTTGGAAATACTCCGTTTCTCTGTATTTATTTATTAGATATGGGTTTGAGTAAAATGTTAATTTTGTTTTATTATATGAAAGTGTGATGTTCATCCAAATTTCAAATAAAAATGTTCCCTTTTAGAGCAGACCCCCCCCCCCCCAAATAAAAAAAAAATAAATAAAAATTACAATTGGTCAGATAAACCTACCCCACAAAAAATGAATACATAAATAAATAAAAATCTAAAGACAATTGGTCAGATAAATAAATAAATAAAAAATAAATATGACAGTTGGTCAGTTAACCCTCTCCCCAAAAATAAGTAAAGAAAAAAAATGGTTATTGGTCAGATAACAAATCTTCAGATAAACAAATAGTTTCATTTGTTGTTTGTTTTTATTTGAACAAAAAATATATAGTTAATTAATTAATAATAGTTACCTACCCCCCCCCCCCAAAAAAAAAATAAAAAAAAATAAAACAAACTTATATATATATATATATATGCTTTATATTTAAACTTATTTACTCGTTAGAACATTACAGTATCAGTATTGTTTTGACAAAAATAAATATAAACATGTCTGAAAATATGACTTTTTTTTGTTATTTATGCAAAAGCCCCTCTTAAAAATAAAAATATAATTATGGGTGCTGAGGACATTTCTTTAAAATTTAGGGCACATTTTTGCACAAATACTAGTTTTTATTTCTCAGACACCTTTTAATAATAGTTTAAAATATAAATATTTTTTTTAGACAACACCATGCCAATGTTTTGGCGACACAGTGGCTCAGTGGTTAGCACTGTCGCCTCACAGAAAGAAGGTCACTGGTTCGAGCCTCGGCTGGGTCAGTTGGCATTTCTGTGTGGAGTTTGCATGCTCTCCCCGTGTTCACATTGGTTTCCTCCGGGTGCTCCGGTTTCCCCCACAGTCCAAAGACATGTGCTATAGGTGAATTGAATAAACTTAATTGGCCTCAGTGTGTGCGTGAGTGTGTATGGATGTTTCCCAGTACTGGGTTGCAGCTGAAAGAACATCCGGTTTGTAAAACATATGCTGTATAAGTTGGCGGTTCATTCCGATGTGGTGACCCCTGATGAAAAAAAGGGACTAAGCTGAAGAAAAATGAATAAATGCCAATGAGTCAAGAAATCTATTTTTTATTCTGACCAATTCTCTTAATTTATTTATTTATAAACCTTTTAAAAAGTTACGTTTATATAAATTATAATAATAAACACTTTACTCAAACCCACAACTAATAAATGCAGAAAAACTGAACATGTTGAAGTGGTCTTTTAATTTCCCCATAGCTGTGTGTTTAATGCCCATTATAAACCTGTTTAGCATCTCTTCTCTCTTACAGTGAATCTTGTATGTGGGTTTTTACCTTTTTGTATGAACTTTGTATATTCAAACAACTTTTGTTTTGTACATTCCTTTCGACCTGATGACTTATATTTGCATATTTCAGCATTTCCTTTGGGTTCTGTGTTAGACATTAGAATGTTCTTTATAAAACGTGTGCAGACTAGTTGAGGCTTTTTTAGCGGTGTGTGTGCGTGTCTGTAGGAATTCTTCTTTGAAAATTGATGTTATGGGTGCTGATTTAACGCGTGTGATGTTGAGTGACTGGAAATTTGTCAGTCAACGCAGCTGCTATTATTTCTTTGTCAATGAGTTTGGTTTTGTCAGCACAACTCATCATGAAGGCAAATAGATCTACAGCTGCTTTCTGGAATTTTCTGCTGATGAGAAAACAGAATGTAAGAGTTGTGGAATTGTTTATTTATAAAGTGATAAAGAGGATCCAGCAGGCAACTTGATGTCAAAATGATGATAAGTCAAATCAAAATCATGACATCTATTTAACATCCACAAGCTGATGTCCTTGGTGGCATGGTGGCTCAGCGGTTAGGCCTGTCATCTCACAGCAAGAAGGTCGCTGGTTTGAGTCCCGGCTGGGCCAGTTGGCATTTCTGTGTGGAATTTGCATGTTCTCCCCGTGTTTGCGTGGGTTTCCTCCGGGTGCTCCGGTTTACCCCACAGTCCAAAGACATGCGCTGTATATAAATTGAATAAACTAAATAGGCCATATAGTGTATGTTTGTGAATGAGTGTGTATGGATGTTTCCCAATACTGAGTTGCAGCTGGAAGGGCATCCGCTGCGTAAAACATATGCTGGAATAGTTGGCGGTTCATTCTGCTGTGGTGACCTCTTAAATAGAGACTAAGCCGAAGGAAAAGGAATGAATGAATAATGTCACAAGAAGGATTATATTATAATAAAATGTTTTACTCGTTGAAAGCTTCAGTTCCAAATTACAGATTTGCACTGGATTTAGTATTCTTGCAATGCATGTAAACTACTTTGTGTCAAAATGACGTCCACTTGATGTCTAATATTGACATCAAAAAACATGTCAAATCGATTTTTTTACACGTTCTTTGACGGCAGTGTTAGATGTCGATTTGATGTTGTTTTGACATCAAGGTGAAAAATTGACATCAAATTGATTTGTGTTTTTGATGTCATTTTGATATCAAGGTGCCCGCTGGGGAGCTTAATGGGATAATTCACCAAATTCAAAAGAAAAAGGGAAATAATTGCGATTTACTTTCAGGCCATTTACTTTTGCTTTTCAGTATAACAGTGAAGAAATCAAGATTTTTTGGGCAATCAGTGCACAGTAAAAAATATCCATAAATTAGCAAATTTCATATTTTATGATTCATGTTTTTTTATTATAATTATTTATTTATGCTTTTTTATTTACATTGTGGGACCTTGACCTTCCTCCAACACTTTTGATGTTAAAAAGTTTGAAAAAGTGACTTTTACTGACATTCTTACTAGTTTGATGTGATATTTGATTCTATATAAAACCCTGGTAATACACTGGCAGTATTTTTTACATTAAACCACTAAAACTTTAGTTATAGTCACTTTGATAAAACACACTGTTGAATTTTCATCATCAAAAGTCGACAGAGCAGAGATCAACATCCCATAATACAAATCACAACCTGAAAAACTGAAATATGGACCCTGTTAATTAACAGATTATTTGTTACAGTGAGGCATTGTGAATTAAAGGTAATACTAATAATGCTCTAAAAAGATCCTTTTTTTGACCATTTTGCTTCAGTGAAATCAGTAAAATCTCACTGTATCATCAGGAGTCACAGGTATTTATTTAGTTTTGCTTGTATATGTTTTTTTTTTGACTCTTAAAGTCTCTGTATGAATCACTAAAGACCAGGTTTTCTGCAAAAAAAAAAAGAAAAGAAAGAAAATCAACTTAAATTTTTTAATGAAGATAAAAAGTCACCTACATAGTGGATGGCCTGAAGTCAGTAAATTAAAGGCTGATTTATACTTCTGCATCGAGTGATTGCCGTGAATCATGGTACCTACTTTGTGTTTCTCTGCCCACACTTGTCACCAATACCAAGCTAGCTTTTTAGCTTTTTACCCAGACATTTAAATATTTAAATTTAGACATTTACATTTTAGAGCAGTGATCACAATACCGTGAAACCATGATATTATTATCCAAGTTTATCATACCATCAGAATCTTATACCGGCCCATGCCTAGCTCTGAGTGATTGCTGTGACTCACGCCGCCTGCTTTGCACATGCTGTGAATTTATACTTCTTTATACTTCTTATACATTCGTCATCGATACAAAGTCGACCAATCACAGAGCTTGTGGTACTTCGTAGCAAAGTGTAGTTAAATTTTTTTAGGTGTGCAACAGCGTCACCCACGGGGAGGACTACGCAACAGCACAAAGGCTGCACTGGACCATATGCGTGCGCTTGACGCTGAGGTATAAATCAGCTTTAACAGCATTTTTTGTTTTTCATCACCATTGATTTTAGGTGAATTATCTATTTCGTGTTAGATAGAGTAGGATTGTACATGTTCTTTTTAAGTTGAATGTAGTCTAATATTTTCATCCAAACTTGATGATTTGTTTATTTGCATTCAGCGGTCGAATGACCACACTAAGACGTATGTTTTAATGTGAATGTATTAGCTTTTTTTGTCACACGATGGCCAAATATGATGCCACAGAATTGTTTTTATGTGGCTCAGTCAACAAAATAGTCACTTTTGAAACCATAAGATTGTAAAACACAATTTCAAAACACAATTTGTAATAACCGAGTTGGCTAGCTAGCATAACAACGTACATTTTTAAAAACAACCAATCTTCAAAGTGCAAATAAACACTGTATAGTTAGTTTCATTAAGGAGCAATGGATCTCTCCATTTATTTTAATTCCTTTATGTGGTTTTCTTCCTAGTTTTCGCCCCTTACTATAAAGGGCTGAGTGAGTGCCAGTCTTTTGCATGTGGTTTGAGTGAGTGATGATCGTTTTAATATCCATTTACTCTACCTTCAGTACATCCACAGGTAAGAACAGTCATATTTGTTACTCCTCAATATTTAACATTTATTAAACAGTTCACTTTAGCCTCCAGCATGTAAAGGCTTTGTGAAGGGGTGAATGAAAAGCACAAAAGGGGGAAAAAAAAGAAGTTCTTTAAGGTATGGCATGTGTTTGCTTTTTTGATAAAACAATGTATCTGCTGTGTTTGCTCGTCACAATTAGACTAGAACACAATCCATGATCATCTTGTTTTTCAATAGGTTGTAGGTCAGTTCATTAATATAGGGAATATTCTAGCTCATATGCAAATGTCAGTGCGTGGGCATTGATTACATGTTGTATATTTGTATAGATGTGTATCCATCGCTTGTTTCTTGTCTCCTATGTAATGCCATCAATGCTATCAATGCTCAACTTTTCTTTCTGAATGAAGAGTCTTTGCTTCCAAGTAGCATTCAAAACAGTGGTGCATTCAGCAACAAGCCAAACCTGTGAATAAACAACTTCTCAAGCAGAAGCCCGTGCTTTGTTGTTATTAATTGAACTGATTTTGTTGTTTTAGTTGTTATTATTAGTATTCTAGCGGTTTCTCAGTATATCATTATAAAAAAAAATTCTTTGCTTCACTGGACATATTTTTAGCTTATTTTGCTGTCAGGACTAACATTAAATACACATTTACCTTAAAAAAAGATAATTTATTGTAGGTTATCTTTAAAAAAATGTTTGTGTATTTAGGGACCTCTAATGAAGTAAAAATTATTATGAAATTACGCGAGAAAAATCTGAACTAGTCAAAATTATGAGATATAAAGTAAAAAAAAACTCTGACTTAAAAAGTTTTCGAGGTTTAGAATATCAAACGTATGAGTTCAGATCTAAATAAGACAAAGTTAGAGATAGAAAAAATCTAAATTATGAATTAGTCAAAATTTTGAGAAAGTCAAAATGATGATGTTAAAAATTCAAAGTTATGGCTTATATAAATTTTTTTAGCTTGTAATTCAACTTCATAAGCCATAACTTAAACTTTTTAGCATCACCATTTTGACTTTTTATCTCATAATTTTGACTCATTTTTTAAATCGTCATTCGACTTTGAGTTAAAATGATGACATAAATGATGTTAAAAAGTCAAAGTTATGGCTAATAAAGTTGAATTTCAAGATTTAAAAAAATACGCCTTTGACTTTTTACATCATCGTTATTACTTATCTCATAATTTGTACTTTTTATCTAATAACTTTGACTCATTTAGAGTTTTTTTATTGATGTCATAATTCAGACTTTTTAAATCATAATTTTTACATTTATCTCATAATTTTAACTCAGTTGAATTACACGAATAACAAAAATGAGTCCAATTATGAGATTAAAAAGTCAATGATGATGTTAAAAAGTTGTTTTTTAAATAATAAGTTAGTCAAAGTTGTGACAAGTTTATGAATGTAGTCAGAATTATGAGATTGAACGTCAAAATATCAAAATTATGATTTAAAAGTTGCAATTACAAGACTAAAAAGTTTTAATTATTGAAAAGTAAAAATGACAAAGTTTAAAATTCTGACACATAATTAAATTATGATTAAAAAAAAAGTCCAAATCATGAGATAAAAATGATGCAAGAAATGTAGAAAACATTAAGTATAGAAATGATTAGTGCTGAGTCTGGCTGAAACCTTGAAAATCTTCAAATTGTGGAAACAATTCATCATTTTGTAAACACTAATGCAACAGAACACCACACAACACAATACATTCGATAATCTTTTATTATAAATAAAAAGTAGGCAAATACATTTTCGTCATCACAATGATTCACTAGGACATACTCAACAGTTGGAACTCAACAGAAGTAAATGAAACAAACACATCTGCTGAATTAGCAGGCACCATCACTTTACAATGTCAATGTCCCTAACTGAAATGTAATCAAATGAAATCGGAGTCATTTCAACATAAATATTCTGGTAAACTCATTTGTACGGTTTTAAAAATAACCATTGCTCAAGTATATCAAATCTAAATTGCTATTCTTGTAAATAAAACATTAACCATGAGTAAATTGGCAACAAAACAAACAAATAAACAAAAACTGTCTTCTTACAGCAGAATATTTCACATATTTGCACTAAAACAATTAAAAATAGTTTAGCAAGGTTTGATCCATAAACTCTGAGTTTGATTTACAGTGCGTAAGAGAATTAAGGACGCACATACATTATACATAATGTATTGCTTACAGCAGTGATTTTACAATGTTGTTTAGTGTACAAGTGCAATTCGGAAAGATCTTGGTGCCAGTAAGACAATTTAATACAGTAAAGAATTAAAACGAATGACTTAACATCCTAAAATGAACAAATAAAATCAGATATTTTCTAAGATGTACAAATCTTGCATGTCTTTTCACACATTTTGTTCATTGCACAAGAATTCCAGCACCATCAGCATTGAACTTCATTTAATGCTTGACATATTTCTGGACTGCACGTACAGTAATACAAAACTATGCCGCATACATCAATCTGAAATAAACAGACAATCATTCATCTGAACACACTTTACAGGACATCACATTTAACAAAAGAACTTCATTTCTCGCTCTCAAAATTATGATATTAAAAAGTCAAATTTAGGGCTTTAAGTTGACTTGAGTTAAAATATATTTAAATTATGAATTTGTTGAAATGATGAGATAAAAATAAAAAAGTTGAAATTATGACGCCAAAATTATTAGTAATTTTGGCGTCATAATTTCAACTTTGACTTTTTAATCAATAACAAAGTAAATATTAATAAGAAAACTAATAAAAAAAAGTAAAATTTGAGATAACTGAAATAAAGTGGAAATAATTTTTCAAACAAAGAAAAATGATGAGATTAAAAAGTAAAAAAATCATGACTTAAAATATCAAAATGATGAGATTCATCCAAATTGTGAATTATAAAAGGTATAAATCATTGGACTTTTTGCCGCGTACATCAATCTGAAATGAAACAGGCTAACATCACGCGAAGACCGAACGAAGATTACAGGACATCACGTTTAACAAAAGAGCTTCTTTTTTTGTCTCTCTCTCAAAATTGACATTAAAAAGTCAAAGTTATGACTTGAAGTTGACTTAAAAAAATCGAAATTATGAATTTGTTGAAAAGTTGAAATTATGACATCAAAATTACTGATTAAAAAGTAGAATTTATGAGATAAAGTGAAAATGATAAAAAAAAAAAAAAAGAAAAATGATGAGATTAAAAAGTAAAAAATTATGTAAAGTATCAACATGATAAGATAAATCAAATTGTGAGTTTAAAAAAGGTAATCTGAAACAAACAGACAAACGTTGATCCTCACGCAAAAAACGAACGCACGTTACAGGACATCACGTTTAACAAAATAACTTTTTTTTTGTCTATCAAAATTATGACATTAAAAAGTCGATGTTATGACTTGATGTTGACTTATGAGATAAAAAAAAAAAAACTAAATTATGAATTTGTTGAAATAATGAGATTAAAAAGTAAAAAAAATGACGTAAAATATCAAAGTGATGAGTTTAATCCAAAATTTATGAGAAATATATGCCACATACAACAATCTGAAATAAACCAGACAAACATTCCTCCTTGCGCAAAGATTATACAAACAGGACGTCACGTTTAACAAAAGTGCTTCTTTTTTTCTCTCAAAATTATGACATCAAAAAGTCGAAGATAAGACTTGAAGTTAATTTATGAGATTAAAAAAAATCTAAATTATGAATTAGTTGAAATTCTGAGATTAAAAAGTAAAAGTCGAATGACGTCAAAATTACTAATTAAAAAGTAAAATTTATGAGATAAAGTGGAAATAATGAAAAAGTAAAAAAATTATGACTTAAAATATCAAGATTATGAAATGTATCCAAATTTTGAACTAAAAAAAATTATGAGGTAAAAAGTCGAATTTATGCCACATACATCAATCTGAAATCAAACACACAAACATTCATCCTCGCAAAGACTGAACAAACAATACAGGACATCGTTTAACAAAAGAGCTTCTTTTCTCTCGTAATTATGACAATAAAAAGTCGAAATTATTTGAAATGATATTAAAAAGTAAAACTTGAAATTATGACGTCAAAATTATGAATTAAAACTTAAAACTTATAAGATAAAGTAAAAATAATGATTTCTTTTTAAAATGAGATTAAAAAGTGAAGAATCATGAAGTAAAACATCAAAATTATGAGATTAATCTAAATTGTGAATTAAAAAAATAATAGATTATGAGGTAAAAAGTCAAATTTGTGAATTTATGCCGCATACATCAATCTATAATAAACCAGAAAAACATTCATCTTCGCGCAAAAGCCAAACAAACATTACAGGACGTCACGTTTAACAAAAGAGCAGATTTTTTTTTGTATTAAAATTAACATTAAAAAGTCAAAGTTATGACTTGAAGTTGACTTATGAGACAAAAAAAAAAAAGTAATTATTCGTTGAAATTATGAGATTAAAAAGTATTCGTTGAATTTATGATTTCAAAATTACAAATTTTAAAGTAGAATTTACGAGATAAAGTGGAAATAATTATTTCAAAAAAGAAAAATGATGAGATTAAGTCAAAAATGATGACTTAAATCACAGAACTGATGAGATTAATCCAAATTGTGAGTTTAAAAAATATATATAAATTATGAGGTAAAAAGTCGAAGTTGTGAATTGATGCCGCATACATCAATCTGAAATAAAACAAACACATTCATCCTCGCTCAAAGACCGAACGGACATTACAGGACGTCACGTTTAAACAAAAGAGCTTCGTTTTTCATTTCTTTTCATATATTATCAAAAGCAGGTTGACGTCAAATGCAGGAACACAGAAGAGTTCAGTAAGCAGCCTCACAGACAGAGTTACAGCATTTACACAGACAGCAGCATCAGAATGAGGACGTTTCTTTACTTAGTGTTTATTTTGGTAGCTTTTTCATTCCCAAGAGCCTTCAGGAGAGGAAAAAACAAGTGGAACAAGCCAGTAAAAAAAGAAACCTCATAAAAATATTGTTATTGTTGTAAAGTGTTACAATTATGAGTTCCAATGGGACTATTGTTGACATTTACAGACAATATTTAGACTGGCATAAATCTGTGCTCTCTCTTGACTCCTTTTGAAATATTCATGTATTAGCGGCTGGATTCATGTTTGAGCAGAGTTCTCTTGTTTAGGCTATTCGTTCCATTGCGTTTCATCTCTGTTGCTACATCACTTTCTGTTGTTGTTGTTTGGAGGCTGAAGTGGACATTTGATTGGCTGACGGCTCTCAGTATCTGTTCTGATGCTCGAAGTGCCAGCGATTAAAATCGATGTTGAAAGCCACGATGCTACCAGACGCCATCCCTGTGACCAGAGTCCTGGAAACACACAAGACGGTGTTAGCGTTAACTTTTTAACTTGACCCTAAAAAATAGCATTTGAGGCCGTTCTGAAATTAAAAATGCATTTTAGACCTTTGATTTACAGTTTATTGTAATAAATATGAAAAATGTAATCGGTATGCACATTCAATTTTTTAGACGTACAGTACATGAACACTTTACAGTTGATTTTGTACTTGTAAGTCATTCTCCTAAAGCTATCAAGCTTTAACCTGCTAGCCAGCACTCACTTTTGGTGAGTTACACCTACCTATTATTATACTTTACTAGCTATTGGAGCTAGGCTTCCCATACTTTTTATGAATGCAAGGCCTGAAAAGTACTTAGAAACCAAGCGGCAACCTTCCACTCTCCCTCGTGAAACTGCAATTCATTGAAATTCTGCTAGTCCTGACTCCATAATAGAGCAAATTTCTATCGACTCCACTGTAAAAATGGCCAACTTTACAGCAGGAAAAAGGTGTTTACAGCCTGGTACAAAGAACGATTTTGGTTCATATAGCTATTATTACCTTTCATGACAACTGTGAGGGGGTGAATTTTTTTTTTTCATACCTCATCCGCTTATATCACAATATATTAAGTCTGCATAATTAAGGGCGTGGCCATTTGAGTGACAGCTATAGGTCTCGCTGGTCACCGTCACTTCGCCTCAGCTGATTCCGGCTGATTAGCTGCTGAACTCGGCATATTTATCGTATTTTTGTTTTGTTTTATGTGGCTTTACACTGTCAAGTTGCTTTTTGGAATTATTTCCTGCAATTATCAGATGATATGGCTTGCTGTGTGCACTTTATTGTGCTCCCAAACCATTCACGTGGCCTCCATTTCCCAGGTGAGTGAAATTATATCTTTATATACCTCTTTGTTTTATTTCAGATCATTTACAATTTTCTTTAGACCTGTAAAGCACTACAGAATCTGACAGATTGATTAGCTGTAGCCTCTAGAACAGTCATCTGAGGCGTTGTCATACAGTGTTATGACTGGATTTCATAAATAGCCTTGCATTTATTAACACAGACTATATCTGAAGTGTTGGGAAGCAATTCGCAATATCCTCCAGTTGAAAAACGTCATAAAAACAATATTTGGTGGCTTTGTGTTACAACTGTGTTTTTAAAAGTCTAAACACTTTATTGATATAGTGTACAACCAAGCACATGTGGTCAGAACCCAAACAAGTCGCAGGTAATGAAGTATTATTAAGCGTTCACCCAAAGTAAAGTCAGTTTAAGCCAGGTCCAAGCAAAATGCCAGCAGGTGTCTGTAGCTCCGCTCACTCTCCGCCTCTTTGGACGGCTGGCCGCATCTACTTGTAGCTTCATTTGCAGTGTTCAGAAACCTATGGGTGACATCACGGATACTACGTCCATATCTTTTACAGTCTATGGATACGAAGCACAAAGTCGGGGGTTCCAGGACACACCCACTGATTGTCTAATGGTAGCTCAAAGGTGTTTAGGAGGAAAACAAACACGCTTAAAATGTTTGATTTGGTGAGGCGTTTCAAACTGCCCAAACAAACTCAAAACAAACGTCATTTAAGCTGGATTTTGTACAAAAATAATGTAATTTCAGTTTTTTTATTTTTTTTTTATTTAGTTTGAAGTATACTGGGGAATTTAGTGGTTAAATTATGTTCATAATAATAAATAAAAGTGTATTTTAAGTGCTCACTCTACTGTAAGTTGATTACCACTACATTCTTGAGTATGGCCTTACTGTATGTGTAGGCCCACACGGAATCTGCGTGCGCAGAATTCCGCAGATTTCCACAGAATTCCCCAGATTTTTAGCCCATCATTAATTCTGTTTATTTACTTGAGTAAATGTGTGTAAATCTATATTTATTCACATTTTAATAACAGTAATATTATTGACTAATATGAAAATGTTCATCTGATTTATGTACAATGCAAATTGTACTGTAATATTTTTTGTCTTTTAGTAGAGATATTATATGAGAGACTTGCTTTGTTCACTAAATAAAGTAAATCTAATTGGATTTGCATTTTAAACATTAAATAAAAGTTAAAAAAATATAGTTTTTTATTTCACATATTAAGGTTTTAGTTATGATACTCCCAAAATAATTCTGCAGATTTTTACCAAAAGTCTCCGCAGAAATAGCAAAAAATGTCAGCAGATTCCGTCTGGCCCTGCTCATGTGTAATGTTAATGAATCACACACGCACACCTCTGATCATGTGACAGGTCCATGGCTCGGACACCTGCATCACAGCCGGGATAAACGTAGAGTTGCTTGAAGTCACAGGCCTGCCACACTTCAACCACACCATTATCTCCACCCGTCACCAGATTCTGCCCATCACTGCTCAACACGATAGCCTGAATACAGGAACACAGCTCAATAAAACCACATGAACACTTGCTCAACTCATGTCAATGAAGCCTATATTAAAACTTACCCTGTTGATATAATAAAAAGGGTACAACCAGGTACAACTTCTTTTACCAATAAATTCTGAAAGCATTACATTTTACAGCTTAAAATCCTTTTTGTTTACAGTGTTGAAAAATTTGTCACACTATTTTTATGTGCAATTTACGCTATTAACAAACCATTAACAAAGACTTTTAGCTTAATAACCTTGTCATTAGCTGCTCATCAATAGTTAGTAAGTAGTTTAGGTGTTGGGTAGGATTAGAGATGTAAAATAAGATCATACTTTATAAATGCTAATAAACTGTTAACATAATAAGCCAATATTTAATGGTGTGAATTGTACTTAAAGTGTTACCAAAAATGTACCAGAATTCCCCATCTTTTTACTCAAACAATATCGCATCTGTAGCCATATGTAGTTTAAAGTTTGTGTTTTTTCTCCACTAAGTGATAAAAAGCTAATATATGTGCACGGACCACTACATGAAATAAGTTAACTTGACTAGAGAAATGTGCGTTGTAGTTTTTCACTAGCGCTGTGTGAATGGAGCACATACACGTGTGGAGTCATTGATCTCCATCTGGGCCAGCAGTTTGCCGTTGATGCTGAAACTGCAGAACTGGCCTCGGTCAAAGTAGATGATGCAGTGGCCCTCGCTGGACACACAGATGAGACGGGGCAGAACACAGCTGTCGGGACCCTCCAGAGCCCTCAATAGATCCCCGGTGATTGTGTGCACCAGACACGGCCCCTCTGAAAGCCCAAAAAATGCCCCATAACATCAAAAAAATGATGGGTATTGCCAAGACATTTGATCCCCACAATGTAGCGAGTACCAGAGCCACACACCACAAACAGTTGAAGTGAGAATTATTAGCCCTCATTAATTATTAGCCCCCCCTGCATATTTTTCCTGGAATATCTGTTTAACGGAAAAAAGATTTTTCTAAACACACATTTCTAAACATAATAATTTGTTCAGTTGACAGTCGGGAAAATAAATATTGCTTAAAGGGGATAATAATATTGACCTTAAAATGATTTAAACGGCTGTTATTCTAGCCGAAATAAATCAAATAAGACTTTCTCCAGAAGAAAAAATATTATCAGACATGCTGTGAAAAATTCCTTGCTTTGTTAAACATTGTTTGGGAAAAAAATAAAATAAAGAAAAATAAAGAAATCACAGGAAGGCTAATCATTTTTACTTTAACTGTACAGCACACACAGTGTTGCCAGATCCAAAAACATTTTTCAGCACAATGAGAACTCAAAACCCGCACAAAAGTAATAAAAAGTAGCCTATTTTTTGTTGATTGCTAGATTATCCTAAAAGGAAATGTCTCCTATATCTTCTGATTTTTTTGAAATACACATACTTGTAGATATAGTACTTTATACAGGTTTAAAGACTGACTGACACCAAACAAGCCTTCTAAATACCTTTTCCTTTTGTAATTGTGACGTGCCATTGGTCAGTTTTTCTTGCTTGCTTACTGCTGGGTTGCCAGGCATACATTCCAAAATCAATAATTGGCAGTGTTGTTTTTTTTTTTAAACTCTCTTGACCTATCCTCTCTTGACCTTTAATTTAGTTAGTAAAACTAATTAAATTAAAGCTAAATAGAAATGTGTTCACAAAACGAAAGCTAATCTAAAACTAACAAAACCATCGCTGGGACTAAAACTAAACAGAAATATGTGGGAAATTTTTTAAATAATACTGAAATAAAAACTTTCAACTTTCAAAAATGCAAGACTACAATAACGCTGCCTCTCACTCACCTTTGGCTCCACTGATTATAATGCCGAGCTCTGCACACACTGACACACACACCACCTCAAAGTCATGACCCGTCAGAACCGCACGGGGAGCTGGGTAATCACCTGAAAACACACACACACACACACACACACACACACACACATTTGGAGAAAAAATAAACAGGGGTTAATAATTCTGACTTCAACTGTGTGTGTGTGTGTGTGTGTGTGTGTGTGTGTGTGTGTGTGTGTGTGTGTGTAAATGAGTACATCTCCATAAATGTATATTTTCTATAGGATGCTTTACAATAATAGCTGATGCATATACATTAGATCGATCAGTACCAAAGTCAAGACTTGAAGTAATCTAACAACAACAGTCTAAAAACTAGTACACCCAAATGAATATGTTGGGGGAAATATGATTTGAGTAAATTAGATTAAACAAGAAAAATCTACGGAAACATTAAAAAAATTATATATTTATTCTATATATTTATACATATAGAAGAGTATAAAAGTCACAGCAATGCAAATTATTAATAGATTTCAAAAGACTAAAACTGAATTACAAATACATTAATAAAGATAATAATATTTGAATTAATGACATTTAATAAACAATAGAAATAACAATAAACAGATAATAAACTAAAACATTCTCAGTGGTTTAAGACTTTAGGACTTTGGACAAATCTAAAAAAAAAAAAAGATAGTAAATAATAAATACATGAAAAAACAAATAACATACTAATAACTAATAAAACAATTTGTCATTAGTGGTGAAAATGATTATAATAATAATAATAATGATGATGATGATAATGCCAATCATCACTAATACGTAAAAAAAATAACAAAGCATTAAAAGCAGCCTGTCTTATAGACCCTGTTGTACGTTAAAAAAATGATGAACCACAAATACTACAGAACTGGAATTTTCCTTTAAAGCAATCCAATCAAAACAACAATAAAGCAGGTCAGTAGATCGTCTGCTGAAGGACCAAGAGGAGGTGAAATCAGCTCATTTCAACACACCTGTCAAACGAGCATTTTAAAGTGCAAACATATTCACTGTTGCTGTTTCCAAAGCCGCTTGTTCGAGAAAAAAACTGGTAGAATAATAATAAATGTAATTATTAATCCGCTGGTCCTCTGGGTCTGTAGCATCACGCATGAAAACACTTTAGTATTTGCACACACTGCAGTGAGCAGAAGCAGATGAAGTGAAAGGAAAACTGCACCTGTGATGTAATTAGCTTGATTAGTGCAGTGAGGAAGCAAAACACTCATTATTAGCCGGAGGGATCAGCATTATGTTTCTGGATGGATTAAGAATTGCTTTCAGAGAATACATGTGTTTGTGTGTGTGTGTGTGTTTCAATTGTTTAAAGGATTAGTTCATGCAAAACTAAAAATCCTGTCATCGTTTACAGTACTTGCACTAAACATGTACATTGCATTTACTAAAAGCAGCACCCCAGCATCTCTTTAATATGTAGTGGAGAGCGGGTGTGAAAGTAAGGTGGGATGAAAGTAACAAAGGGATTTTCTCGAAGCCCTGACAATATTGGAAAATTCCAGGCTTTAACGGCACAATCAGCATGCAACCCTTAACAGAGCTGCCAAATCTCAGCTCTGAATTTCAGTTTTGAAGTGTAGAAAATAAATTATTGTAGCGATTTAATATTATTTAGCAAAAATAAAGGACAAAATATGTTTGCAGTGAATTTTAACAAGGTCATAGTCAGATCTATTTAAAATAATCAAGATTAGGCCAGTAAATCTACACTGTAAAACCCAATAAGTTATAGTAACTCAAAGCATTTGAGGAAACCGATTGCAACAAACCATTTAAGTTCAAAAACTAATCCTAATGAGTGCTGTGAACTCAATCCACTTGAGTAAACGAAGCAATTTGAGCACAGTAAAACCTAATAAATGAAGAGAACTCAAACCAACTGAGTACTGTAAAACCCAGTAAGTTAAGGCAACTCAAACCGTTTAAGGAAACGGTTAGCAACAAACCATTTGAGTTCAAAAAAAAAAACTAATATGAATACTGTGAACTTCATTTAAGTTGAAGTAATTAGTTGGGCCAGACGGAATCAGCGGACGTTTTTTGCTATTTCTGTGGAGACTTTTGGTAAAAATCAGCGGAATTATTTTGGGAGTATCATAACTAAAACCTTAACATGTAAAATAAAAAAATAATCTCTTTTTAACTTTTACTTAATGTTTAAAATGCAAATCCAACTAGATTCACTTTATTTGGTAAACAAAGCAAGTCTCTCATATAATATCTCTACTAGACAGAAAATATTACTGTACAAACTGCATTGTGCATAAATCAGATGAACATTTTCATATTAGTCAATAATATTACTGTAATTAATTTAAAAAGTGAATAAATATAGATTTACACACATTTACTCAAGTAAATAAACAGAATTAATGATAGGTTAAAAATCTGCAGAAAATCTGCGGATTTCTGTGCACGCAGATTCTGTGTTGGCCTAGGTATTTAATGAACTCATTACCTTCAAAACTCTTTTCAAATGAGTAGAATTAACTCTCAGTAAATTTTGAGTTGACTACACTCATTTGATTTGATAAATTTGACTGTTGGGTTTTACAGTGTAACAAATGTTGTGTTACTTTTGTCCCTGCTGATGGGGTCAGAAGGAACAATGTGCAACTTTTGCTTAAAGTGAAATTATTTTGGAGTTGTTCTACATAGATAAAAAAATAATAATAATACTAATAACACCTGATTACGATAGAGCACTCTTTTGAGTTAGTAACCACAGCAAAAAGAAATATTTCTGTCTAACATTATCTTTTAAAATGAGTTTAAGAAAAATGTTACTTTCATCCCCGCTCACCCCTAGCCTAAAGTCTGAACCAAGATTACATTAGAGTTTAATTTAGAGTAAAACTATCTGGAGTAAATCCTTTCTCTAATACCTGTTATTAATGTTAATAATAACTGGGCACTTTAAAATCAATCAGAAGCATTCAACAGTCCTGTAGTAGTCCATGTGTCTCATGATGAACTGCATTAGATACATTAAAATTCACCATTATTGGACCCTTTTCACATTACTGTGTTTCTCTGTGGCAGAAGTCATCATAGCTGGGTGCGCAGTGAATGGGAGAGGACAACAACTTCTTTTACAAACCTATTTGCTGAATAATAAAAGAAAAACTCCACAATGGTGTTATTAAGACTTTCAAAAAATTGTGTGAGGCTGATCACAGCATCAAATTTACTGTCCTACATTTCAAATGCCTCTCACAAGCGGTAATTAGTTTTTTGTAATTTGATGCAAAAATGATGTACTGCATACGTGAATACATATCGTTCAAATAATAGCAGTACAACATGACTAACCAGAATAATGCAAGTTTTTAGAATATTTTTTACTGATGGCAAACAAGTTACCAGTAGGTGCAGTAGATTCTCAGAAAACAAACAAGATCCAGCATTCATTAGTTGAAAGGGGTGTGTTCAAAAAATATCAGTTTCTGCCATTGACTATACAAACTTAAAACTAATTGTACTTGATTAAGCAATCCTGTGAACCATTAAACTAATATTTAGTTGTATGACCACAGTTTTTTATAACTGCTTCACTTCTGTGTGGCATGGAGTCAACTGTGTGGCATGGAGGCACCTTTCAGCTGTTATTCCACTCCATGATTCTTTAACAACATTCCACAATTCATTTACATTTCTTGTTTCAGAAACAGCATTTTTGATATCACCCCACAAGTTCTTGATTGGATTAAAGTCCGGGGATTGGGCTGGCCACTCCATAACAATTTATTGATATATTTGTATCTATAAAAAATGTTCAAAAAACCTGGATTATTCTGGTTAGTCACGTTGTATTGCTATTATTTTGAATAATACTTTATAAATGTTCACACATTTAAAAAAAATCTATGAAAATATTAAGAATTTTCAAGGAGATGCTTAAGATGCTGATGCTGATTCAATGACTTAAGATGATGACTATTAAACGCGTCATTTAGTCTTGTGAAAAGGGTCCATAGCACTGTTCCAAATGTTTTTGGGTTATTTTTGGTCTCACAGTCTCATACAAGTACCTTTTTTTTTAAACCAATACATTTAGTGCAAAATAATGTACATTTTGGCCACATTTTTTGTCCGTTTCTGTACAACACCTATAAAAGAAATCATTTTCTAAATTAAAAACATACTGATTACAAATCAGTGGCATTTTACATTTAATTTAACAATCATTAAAGGAATAGTTCATCCAAAACTGAAAGCTCTGTCATCATTCACTCACCCATTTCTTCACAAACCTAGAGAAGATATTTTGAAGAAAGCTGAAAACCTGTAACCATTGACTTACACACTATTTGTTTTTCCTACTATGGAAGTCAATGCAGGGCTCGAAATTGCAACTGTTTTGGTAACATATGCGCCCGAAATTTGACCGATGTGATCTCAAAATATATTTTGGAGCATTTGTGCGAGTGCACTGCAAAATGTGCATTGCATGCATGTATTAAGGAGAAATTCACAGGGAATGCATCTTTGCACCAAAAACAACAAACGCAGTGCTCAGTTTAAAACAGTTGCCATGTCAATTTGCTGCAGTAAACAAATCCTGCAATGCTTGCCCCACCTTCAAGCTTCTTATTGGCCCACTATGAAAATGACTAAAGCCATACACCATAAAGCCGGTGGGATGGAGTTTGCAGGTAACGGTTTGCCACATCTACACATTTTAAGCACGAGATGTTCTAATGTTATTAAATTCATCATGTAATAGTCACTATGCTGTCAGTCACCACGTTCACCATCACAAAAGTCCATGCATTCACTGAGCTTAAACTAATACCGCAGCTCATGAAAAGACAGTTATTGCTATCAAGATGACAAATGTATACAAATAATAAGTTACTTGTCAATATCATCTGTGCAATATCAGACACCAAAGCAAAGTGAGAACAGCAAAGATATTATCACCTCAGTTCATCTGAGGCTCATCAGGCTGGTGGGCGCATGCAGATTTTGTGTGTTTTGATTAGTGTTGATTTCAAATAAATCTGTTATATAAAACTTCTAGTAACAGTGCTTATCATTTTTGGTGGGTGCACCTACATTTTGACAGGTACTCCTAAATTTTTAAAGTTAGGCGCACTGGTGCTACCAAGCAAAAATGTTAATTTCGAGCCCTGCGATTGGTTATAGGATTTTAGCTTTCTTCACAAAAAACAGAATGAAGAAACCCTTAAAGGATTAAAACAATGGTCTCAAACTCAATTCCTGGAGGGCCACAGCTCTGCATAGTTTAGTTCCAACCACCTCCAACTCACACCTGCTTAATAATCCATAATAGTCTTGAACAACATGATTAATTGGATCAGCTGTGTTTGATTAGGGTTGGAACAAAACGGTGCAGAGCTGCGGCACTCCAGGAATCCAGTTTGAGACCTATGCTAAAGTAAACTATCCCTTTGAGTGAACTACAATGATGTTACAATGGAATCAGTATTGAAATTAAATAGTCATCTAGAGTCCAAGACAACAATCAAAAGCAAAAAAAGGTCACATTTTATTTTGATGGTCCATTTGAGTATTAGTAGACTGTCTGCTTAATATCCGTTCATACTGCACCTTCAACAGACATTTAACTGACTATAAAAGTACATATCAACTTACAGTACCCTAATCCCAACCTATCAGTCTACTTATAACCTAATGAGCAGGCCCACACGGAATCTGCACGCGCAGAATTCCGCAGATTTTTAGCCCATCATTAATTCTGTTTATTTACTTGAGTAAATGTGTGTAAATCTATATTTATTCACTTTTTAAATTAATTACAGTAATATTATTGACTAATATGAAAATGTTCATCTGATTTATGTACAATGCAGTTTGTACAGTAATATTTTCTGTCTTTTAGTAGAGATATTATATGAGAGACTTGCTTTGTTTACTAAATAAAGTGAATCTAATTGGATTTGCATTTTAAACATTAAATAGAAGTTAAAAAGATAAAACTTTTTATTTCACATATTAAGGTTTTAGTTATGATACTCCCAAAATAATTCAGCATAAATCCGCTGATTTTTACCAAAATTCTCTGCAGAAATAGCAAGAAACGTCCACAGATTCCGTCTGGCCCTACTTATGAGAATTAGTTGCAATGTAACTTAAATTCAACAAACAGACCATCAAAATAAAGTGTGACCCACAAATATACTTTGATCATTTCTCTATTACTTTAAATAAACTAACCACAAAAGTTCTTCTGTGACGATAAAGAGCCGATGGAGAGATTTGTAAAACAGAGCTAATAATATTATAAACCGAGACTTCAACACTAGTTTCATCCCATTAACTGCCTGAAATCCTCTGAATTTTTAATTAGCGCTAAGTTCATTAACATCCACATAATTAAGACGCATGACTTTCCTTTGCATGCAGAGCACTGTTAAATGAACCCAGAAATCAATAGAATGATCCAGATGTTTTTTTTTTCTTTTAAGGTTACCGAGGCCACAATCGATACGGTTGACAGAGATCTCCACAGGGGCCCGTCTGACGGCTCTAAGCCCAGCTGTGAGTGATCTGGGCGGGACGCGTGTCAGCACTGGATCCCTCGGGAGATCCCAGATCACCTTCACCACAAAAGATTTAATCAGTCCGCAGTCGGGCCCTTTTTAAAGCCCCAGCGGCGCAGCAACACAATTAAGAGGTGTAAATTGGAGAACGGCTGCTGGGGTCGTGAAGCACCGGGGCCCTTGATTGAGCCGGACGGCGGTTTTAATCATTGCGCGTTTAAGACACACACCGGCTTTCTTGAGCAACTGTGAAATCAATTTCTAACAGCATGTCGGAGTGCCGCAGGGGCTGCTGCTCGGACCTGCTGAATATTCATGGACGTTCTTGTCCCGACACTTTCCATTGAGAGACGGATGGAAAAAAATTTAAAATGCAGCGTGGAGAAGTTTGATGAGGCACAGGTGAATGTTTCTGTGTCACAAAAACACACGCTGATGAGGGTTTGTTTTTCCTCCACCACTGCACTGATAGTGTTTTGATTTTGTGTATAGATAAGGAATAGATAAGGAAGCAGGGCTGTGGTTTGAATAAATTATACCACATAGCATTCTCGATCACTAGAGATTTCTCGTTTTAGTAACTGTGGGAGTTTTGTGTTCAGGTTAAAGTACAAGAAGAGATGAGTAACACTTTATAATTACAAGACAGCTATAATTTTAAAACACTTCTTTTAATAAAAACAGATGGCAAAAGTACACACATCCTGAAGTAGAAGGACATCCTGAAGTAGAAGGACAGATACTCAAACACACCTTTTACCCACAGCACATACTATAAATGGTCAGCTACATGCAACATGCGCGAAAAGGTACTGCAAAAACGCATACAAATAATGGCAACTTTAGAAAGCGAAAGTAAAACCTGAATCCCAGACATTTTAGGAGATTCAGAGACTACAACGCAAAAGGCACATCTCTGTTTGTCTGCAGAGCACCGTGAGTGTCTGTGAATGCAGACAGTTCTCGTGCACACATAGAACCAGCAGTATGAAACGTGCAGATTTTCCACTGGTTAATATTTTTTCTTCTGGAGAAAGTCTATTTTTTAATAAAACATTTTAAGGTCAATATTATTAGCCCCTTTAAGCTATATATTGTTTTGATAGTCTACAGAACAAACCATTATTATACAATAACTTGCCTAATTACTCTAACCTGTCTAGTTAACCTAATTAACCTAGTTCAGCCTTTAAATGTCACTTTAAGCTGTATAGAAATGTCTTGAAAAATATCTAGTCAAATATTATTTACTGTCATCATGGCAAAGATAAAAGAAATCAGTTATTAGAGATGAGTTATTAAAACTATTATGCTTAGAAATGTGTTGAAAAAAATCTTCTCTCCGTTAAACAGAAATTGGGGAAAAAATAAACAGGGGGGCTAATAATTCTGACTTCAACTGTATTTTTATATATTTATTTATTTTATATGTCGATGTAAGGTAATTTCGTTCTGCATTACATCTACTGTGTGGTCCGAATGACAAAATAAAGGAAACTGAGCTGAACGATGAATATTAATTTCATTCATTTTCTTTTCCGCTTAGTCCCTTTATTAATCAGAGGTTGCCACAGCGGAATGAACCGCCAGCTTATCCAGCATTTGTTTTATCCTTTCCAGCTGCAACCAATCACTGGGAAACATCCATATACACTTTTTTATTTTACACAGTTTAGCTTACCCAATTCACCTATACTACATGTCTTTGGACTGTGGGGGAAACCGGAGCAGTCGAAGGAAGCCCGCGCAAACAAGAGGAGAACATGCAAACTCCACACAGAAATGCCAACTGACCCAGCCGAGGCTTGAACCGGCGACTTTCTTGCTGTAAGGCGATCATGCTACCCACTGCACCACCGTGTCGCTAAATATTAAATTATTAAAACAAAAAAAATAAAAATAAAATAACTAATACTAAAAACTATAACTAATACATTCATTTCATTCAGTTAATCAGTTAATTTCATGATCACTTTATACCATGTTAGTTATGGTAATTATTATATAATATATCATTAGTTATTGATAAAATTGACAGTTCATTCCACTGTGGCGATCCCTGATGAATCAGGGACTAAACCAAAGAAAAGTCAGTGAGTTACTGATAAATATTACATTAACTAATGAATAAATTGAGCATTAATCATAAAAATAAAAAATCATTAAAACAATCTCAAAATACACCACTAGAGGGCAATGTTCATTCCCTATAGGTGACATGCTCCATATATTCTTTATTCACTTGAAGGCATTTTAAAAATCAGCTTCAGAAACAATCTGCTTTTTTGTTTCAGTACTGAATGTTTGTTCAGTAAAAATGAATAATCACAAAGTTTTCTTCATAAATATGGTGACTCTTTGGTATAAGCATATATATTTTCTGTCTATTAATAAGGCATTTTTATCAGTACTTATAAAGTATGATTTTATTTTACATCCCTAATCCTACCCAACACCAAAACCCAACTACTACCTTACTAAATATAAATAAGCAGTAACTAGGTAGTTGTTCACTGAGCTAAAAAGTCTTAGCAGTTAACCGAGAATTAGGTCTGCATTATATTGGAAAAAACAGACATTGCAATACTTAGCTTTTCTGTGATATATATTAGGTTAATTTGATAAGATGATTTAAATAACATTACTAGCAAAGACTTGATCATTTTATATTGCGATAAACTGGTAAGGAGTGCATAGAGAGTGTGTATTTTATAAGTATAATAAACTAATTTCAAGTATAAATGAATACAATAGAACAAAGTTACAAATGAAAGAGACAATATTTTATGGTTTTCTGGATATTCTAACAGTGTTGAGGTAAACATAACAATGGAAAGTAATCAAACAATGAAATCAAATGTAAAATCACACTGTATAGTCTTCGTTGAATACAAAATACAGTTAATCTTGGTTAATGCCACACATATGATAAATTCCTGTGCCCAATGGTTTAAATTAGCTTGAACTGTTACACAGTAACATCCCGTAAAAATATAAATGTGTTTCTCTAAATATATCAAACAAATTTGCTCTGTAGTAGGGTTAAGTATAGAGTATAGGCAGCCCTAGTGGGAATTGTACAGTATTAAGCAGTAAATCAGTAGTTTCAAGTCTTCGTGGTCATATTGTATCTTAAATTTAAGCGTAACATATTTTATATAGTGCATCCTAAAAGTATTGATAGCGCTTAACTTTTTCCACATTTTTTTTTAATGTTACAGCCTTATTCCAAAATGGATTAAATTAATTTATTTCCTCAACTCTACACACAATACCCCATAATGACAATGTGAAAAAAGATTTTTTGAAATTGTTGTAAATTTATTAAAAAATAAAAAAGCTGAAAAATCACATGTACAGAAGTATTCACAGCCTTTGCTTAATACTTTGTTGATGCACCTTTGGCTGCAATTACAGCCTCAAGTCTTTTTGAATATGATGTCACAAGCTTGGCACACCTATCTCTGGGAATATTTGTACAACCATTTGCAGATCTCTCCAGAGATGTTCAATAGGATTTAGATCTGGGCTCTGGCTGGGCCACTCAAGGACATTCACCAAGTTGTTGTGAAGCCACTCCATTGATATTTTGGCTGTGTGCATTGGGTCAATGTCCTGCTGCAAGATGAACCGTCGCCCTAGTCTGAGGTCAAGAGCACTCTGAAGCAGGTTTTCATTCAGGATGTCTCAGTACATTGCTGCATTCATCTTTCTCTCTATCCTAATTAGTCTTCCAGTTCCTGCTGCTGAAAAACATCCCCACAGCATGATGCTGCCACTACCATGCTTTACTGTAGGGATGGTATTAGCCTTGTGATGAGCGGCGCCTGGTTCTCACCAAACGTAATGCCTGGCATTCAATCAAGAGTTAAATTTTAGTCTCATCAGACCAGAGGATTTAGTTTCTTATGGTCTAAGGGTGCTTCAGATGGCTTTTGGCAAATTCCAGATGGGGAGTGGCTTCCCTTCTGGCCACTCTACCATACAGGCCTGATTGGAAGATTGCTGCACAGATGGTTGTCCTTCTGTAAGGTTCTCCTCTCTCCAAAGAAGAATGCTGGAGCTCAGAGAGAGTGACCATTGGGTTATTGATCACCTCCCTGACTAACGCCCTTCTCCCCCGATCACTCAGCTTAGATGGCCGGCCAGCTCTAGGAAGAGTCCTGGTCGTTCCAAACATCTTCCACTTATAGATGATGGAGGCCACTGTGCTCATTGGAACTTTCAGAGCAGCAGAAATTCTTTTGTAACCTTTCCCAGCCTTGTGCCTCGAGACAATCCTGTCTCGGAGGTCTACAGACAATTCCTTTGTCTTCATGCTTGGTTTGTGCTTTGACATGCACTGTCAACCCTGGGACCTTATATAGACAGGTGTATGCCTTTTCAAAACATGTCCAATCAACTGAATTTACCACAGGTGAACTCCAATGAAGCTGCTGAAACATCTCAAGAATGATCAGTGCAAACAGAATGTACCTCAGCTCAATTTAGAGCTTCACGGCAAAGGCTGTGAATACTTCTGTACTTGTGATTTTTCAGGTTTTTTATTTTTAATAAATTTGCAACAATTTCAAAAAATCTTTGTTAACATTGTCATTATGGGGTATTGTGTGTAGAATTTTGAGTAAATAAATGAATTTAATCCCTTTTGGAATAAGGCTGTAACAAAAAAATGTGGAGACCGTGAAGCGCTATGCATGCTTTCTGGATGCACTATATTTGTCATAAATGTAAATACAGTCCTTTAATAATACTCTGAGACGACTCGCACTGCCACTGATATTATTACAATATCACATTCCAGGCATAATGACACCAGAATGCAGTTGGTGTACTGTGAGCTTGATAAAGTTAACATTGTTCGATTTATTCCTCATTAAAAATATATATAAATAGTCCTTTGTTCATAATTCCCTCCAGTTTGAAGCGCACAGACCATTAGTGTCCTTTGCGAGGGCACACAGTGCGCAGTTGTGTGTGAATATCATGGGAGTTTTGCTTCCTGTGCTTTGAAAACAGGAGCAGGACTGTACTTCGCTAATTGGAGGCAGTAGAGCTGAAATCCTTAATTAACTGTCTGAGCATCGCTGAAGTTAATTAGAGAACACGCTCACCTAAACCACAGCTCACGACACCAGGAACAAGGACAATGCCTCTAACAAATGCACTGGTTTCTTTGCAAAACACATAGAGAAGCAAGCACAGGCATGTAGGCTTGTTTTCTTAATAACGTGTTTGCAGCTCATGTTACAAAAAAACAACAACAACAAAAAAAAAGATTTCTGCTTGCAGCAACAACAGATCCCGGAACAATTATGAGCTATAATGCATTCATTAGTTATGCAGTAATAGCTTTTGTTATTATAGTGATTAATGTACAAATGGAGAAAATTATATTGTGTGCGTGAGCTTTTGTAATGAACTTTATTGTAATGTTAATGCCTCTTGTCTGTGATTGTATAATGCTTTGTCAGAGTATATACAGGAATCAAAGAGTGAAATTCAATACCTTTTAAGACCTTTTTTAAGACTCTTTCCATACATTTAAGACCTTATAACCACTTTTCAACCAGAAACACTGGCGAGATTTTAACTTACAGTGTATTTACTAAATATTAATGTAAGAAATTAATCCAAAACTAAAACATTATTCATATACTGAATAAAAATCTATTAAATTAGCTAATTCAGCAAGTTGGCGCCTATAGAACTGCACTAATAATAGTGATGTCTCGGTTACTGCAGTAAACAAAGCAGCATGATGTCTGAATCAAGCAGGTTTTCATTGATTTCAAAAACTACACAGCATCCTGATATTCACAGACTTAATTCTGGCAAACTTTAGCATACAACAATACATTGTATAGTCAAAAATGATATCAAATGAATACCTTGCAAAATAGCAGTTAAGACTTTTTAATACTTTTAAAGGGCCTTAAAATTTCCTACATTGATTTATTAACTTTTAATACTTTTAAGACCCCGCAGACACCCTGTCAATATATTTGTTACATAATTTGATTGCATTAAGATTCTTATTTAATTTTATATTCGTTAAGACCTCTTTATAGACATTTTACGTTCATAAACAGTTATAATAAAGTAGTGATAGAAAACCTGATTTATTTTCAAGAACCGCTTCTTTCAGACAGTTCTCTCGGTGAACCGGGTAATATTTTGCAATCATTGTTCAGTTTTGTTGTTTTCACAGAGCAATCATTTTACTTCTTAACACCTTAATGTATTGTCAGGATGCATGGGTGTTAAGTTTGTTTTTCCTGTATATGTTTTTCACCTACATAATTTTAGGGTAAATTAACAGTAATCAGTAAATTAACAGTTTTTTTCCAAGTTTGGATAAACTATCCATTTAATAGGCTCCTAAATTGAAAGATTATTGATAAACAGCAAATTAAATATTGGTTTGTCATACATGACTTATAGAAGACTTCTCCGTTTCCGAGATCAGAACGGGTTTTTGTTTTTATTGTGCACTTTAGCCTTTTAAACTTTATAGACATTTTACATTCATAAACAAGTACATTGAAGTAGTGATGCAAAACCTGATTCATTTCCTCATAAATTCAAAGTTTGATCAGTTTCTTAAATCACCCCAAAATATAACTTACTCACTATTCAAGTGGTTTCAAATCTTTATGGGTTTCTTTGTTTTGTTGAATAAAAAAGAAGATATTTTGAAGAATGTTGGAAACCTGTAACCACTGACTTCCATCGTATTTGTTTCGTACCATTAAAAAAAAATCAATGGTTACAGGGTTCCAGCATTATTCAGAATAACCTTTGACTTCCATAGTACGAAAATCAAATACGATGGAAGTCAATGGTTACAGGTTTCCAGCATTTTTCTAAATAACGTATTTTGTGTTCAACAGAAAAAAGAACAGAATCCAATTCAACCTGGTTTGTGACAAGTGAATGATGCGTAAATAAAACAGGCCTAAATAAAACAACTGAAACGATGAAATGTTTGTTTTTGGTTGAACTATCCCTGTAAAGATCAAAGTACTGTAAGTTAATCTACTGAAAATAAATAAATTTGTTTTGGTAATGGCGGTTCATTCCGCTGTGGCGACCCCAGATTAATAAAGGGATCAAGCCAAAAAAGAAAATTAAAGAATGTTTTGGTAATCTTAATCCAAAATCTCACCATTTGCTTCCACTGAGGAATGACATTTTGATAGTTTGGGAAAAATACACTAAGCCACGCCCCTACAACTAATTAGAAGCGAAAGGAGGAGCACAAAAATAAAACCCCGCCCCCTACACAATACGCTCTTCCAGTCAGAAACACATTAACACAATGAGATAAAAGTTTGCAGCAACTACTGAGTAGCCTATCTTGGATAAGTTGAGCACCTACAGCACACATTACAGACATTGATGCACAATTGTGGATACATGTCTTAAGTTTAAAGAAAGAAAGTGTAAACTAGTCTTTTTAAGTGAGTGATATAGGTTTTTAAAAAAACATATCTTTTATTTGTTTCTATATTTAGAAATAAATATTTCATTCTTCTGACGAACACAAAAGAAGATATTCTGAAGAATGCTGCAAAAAAAACAGCCTGCTGAACAGGCTGCTGGTTACCAACATTCTTTAGAATATCTCCTTTTGTGTTCAACAGAGTGGTTTGGAACCATTTAAAGGTGACTAAAGGTGAACTATTCCTTTAAGTATAATGGTTACTCACAGTTATTAGGGTTGTCTCCTATGATGTGGTGTCGTCCACTCCAGTACCACAGCAGGAGAGTGGCATCTCTGGATCCTGACACGATGTAGCAATCGCCCCCAATGTAAGATTCTGAGCGCGCCAGACATGTGACCACATCCCAGTGACCAAACACGATCTGTGTGAGCTTGCCTGCAAACAATTCAAAGTGCAACTCTGTTAGTCGGTTCAAGAAGCATGGATGTAATGCAATGTAATAAAAATCAAGCAAACCTGGTGCTGTCAAGCTCATAATAATATAAAATCATAAAAAACATTTGAATAATTCACTGAAGACATTAGAGAAACACATTTTCGTAGAACATTGAGGTGAGCCAGTGAAGATTAAATGTAAACATAAAGGTGAAATATTGGCTTTACATCCAATAAGAGATTCTGACCTGTGTCTGAGGAGTAAACACGGAAACTCTTGTCCCAGAATCCACACACCAGGATGTAGCGGTTATCTGCCGTCACCACAAAACACTGAGTGTTGATCTGAATGCTCTGGTCAACCAGGTCAGTGATTTGCCTCTTGTTTGTGCCTGAGTTGTTAGCTGGAACACACATTTATGAAGTAATCATTAGATATTCAAAGACAGGGAAAATATATACATATATTGTGTTATTGTTGAAAAGAGCTGCTTAATGTTTTGAAGGAAATTATAATGTATTTTTAACTAGAATAATTAGCTTTATTTTACTGTTTCATTACTTTAACGCATTATTGCTCGAATAAAAGTGATTTTAGAGGTTAAATGTAATGTAATATGCACTTATATTAGTAATTGGAAATTATTTCTACATCACAAAAATGGCAAAAATGATTGATTTCTGATGTATCTCCAAATGAAGCAATCAATGCTGCAGTGTCGACTGATTTGGGATGTAACTTAAGCAATACAGAACCACAAAGTAGGATGTTTCAGTGACATAAACCCACTGTACAAACGGTTACTAACATTTGTAAAGTTTGTAACAGAATAAATATTTTATCAACAATAAAACATGTCAAACCCACCAATCAGTGAGTCCATCTCAATAGGGAGGTGGTGGGCCTGCTCTAGTGAATATCCTGGAGCTCCTCGAAGACCTGGTTACGCGCACACACACAAGTTAAAAACACATCACTCAGTAGCACTTAATCAGTACTATTACTGTTAAACAAGTTTCAATAGAAAACACCTAAACATTCTTCAGTTCTATTTACTGGGCTATTATTACTCCTGAAAAATAAATAAGCTTTTAATTAAAAGTAAATGTAAAAAAACATGTTTTTTTCTGCATATTGATATAACCAAATCAATAACCACAGTTAGAATCATAGTTATTCGTGGATACCATTGTTTACCTACAAAAAGATCTTTCGTTTGTTTGTTTCATATGTAGTAAAACCATGATTTTTAATTATCGTAAGGGACACACTTTGTCTTATGCTATTTGTTCCTAAATAGCAATTTTTGCAATTTCATTTTGTTTTCACAAGACCAGCCTTTGTCCCATGCAGGTAAACTCTCGATTCATTGGTCGAGTGTTTATTTATATCAGTTATCTGTCAGAATGAACAGACAACAGTTCTGCAGGAAAATTGTGACTTTCTTTGAAGTTATTAAAATATTTGATCATTTTGAAAATAAAAATAAATAAATCAAGGCTTTGTCTGAATTTGTATGTGTTTTAGACATTTGTTTTAAAATGCTGCATTTCACTTTGTCTATCCTCAAGTTAATCCACATTTGGAGAGCCATTGGCAAAATGTATAGCTCTACACATAGGGATAAAACCTACACTGATGTAGTGTAGATTTTAGATTTTTTTAAGGTAAGTTGTTGCAAACAATTTATATGTGCTGAATTTAATCAAACAAATTAAGTTGAACATTACTACATTTAGGTTGTCTGCTTAAATTCAGCTCATATAAATTGTTTACAACCACTTATCTTCAAAAATGGAGTAAATCCAAAGAATAACTTTTCAGTGTAGTTTGTCGGTCCATTGAGGTAAATTGCTTGTTCATTACAAGTTAATCATTCATTTTCAAGCAGGCAGAGAACATTTCATGTAATATTTTTAAACCTCCAAAAAAAAGAAAAGAAAAAAAGAATTAATGTAAGTATCACTTTAATGGGTAAGAAAAGCAATCTAATATAATTTTAAATGTTTTTTATTACCACATTTGATCTAGCTAAATATTGCTCAGTGTTGTTAAATGATTAATCGCATCCAAAATAAATGTGTGCACACACAAGCATGCATTCATTCATTCATTTTCCTTCGGCTTAGTCCCTGTCGCCAACTATTCCTGAATATGTTTTACACAGCGGATGCCCTTCCAGCTGCAACCCAGTACTGGGAAACATCTATACACACTCATTCACACACATCCATTATGGCCAATTTAGTTTATTCAATTCACCTTTAGCACATGTCTTTGGAATGTGGGGGAAACTGGAGCACGAACCCACAAGAACAAGGGGGAACATGCAAACTCCACACAGAAATGCCAACTAAAGCCAGTGACATTCTTGCTGTGAAGCGACAGTGCAAACCACTGAGCATGCATATATTTGAGAAAATTTTTATATTTATTTATACACTATTTACATACAGCATTATATATAAATATATGTTTGTTTATTTATTTTAGATATGATTAATCACAGTTAATAAATTGATAACACTAATTATGATACAGTTAATATCTGTCATGTAGTCTTTCTTAAATAAATATATCCATATTTAAAAATGTAAACATTCAAGATGAAAATACAAAATAAGAACATTATATTTTACATTCCCCATCGTCAGACACCTGCCCTGCCACCACAGTCAAGTCCACTTCCTGACCTCCTTCCCATTAGACACGGGGGGCTTTTTTTTGGAGACCCACCAGCCAGATCTCCACGGTGCTTATTGATTTCTCTCGCTCTCCGGTGTCAGACAGGCCAGAGCTATAGCACCCCTGAGGCAGCCCTACAAGGCAGAGATCGCCATTTTGCGCTCAGTGTGGTGGCCTTATTATTTGGAGGGGGGCCGACAAACACTCAGAAGCGGCCGTGCAGCTGCAGCCATTAGTAGTGTGAGAGAGAGAGTTCGCCATCACTATGTGTTGCAGTGACAGCTGGGGAGGTGTGAGGCGAAAGGAGAGGCCGTGATAGGCTAATTTAGCCCGTCGCCACGGCACCCGACCTCTGACCTGCAGGTGAGGGGGGCTCCGGGGGAACGGCTAGTTGGGTAATGTTGTTCACACATGGCCAAGTGGTAACATGTGGCTGTTTTATTTGTTCTAGTGCGAGTTACTTTGTTACTATTCCTTTGTAAGCATTCGTTTTCACATATTACAAGTGTGAGTGTTTAGGTTAAGTTAGGAGTAGTACACTCACTAATTTATTTGCACCGCAGAATTGGTCCAATAATTAAATAATTTTGTGTATTTTTTTGTGTGAGTGATCAGAATTATAAGAAAGAGTATTAAGAAAAACTATTTGCTTCCCTTTTTTACTTTATTTATAGAAGTTTTTGCAAAGACAACACCAAATAGTGTACATCATGTATATATGTTAACAAAATTATCTTGGTGTTATTACCTGATACTAACTAGAACATGCACCAAAACACAAACAAACAATACAGCAATTATACAGCACCATCAAAAAAAACAACAACAACAACAACAACAACAAAAAATTCTCAGCCAGACTAATTTAATAAGAAACAAAATAGAATGACATGTAAAAAGAAGAAAAAAAATTAGCTAAAACAAATTATTACAGAAACATTATTAACCTATACATCAAGGAAGGAGCCCCATATTTTGTTATACAACTTCTGTTTGCCAAATCTAGAGAAACGTAACATTTCCAGCTTGAGGGCAGAAACCATTTCAGCTAACCATTTAAAAAAAAAAAAATGGAGGTATTGTGGATTTCCACTCCATCAGAATCACTCTCTTGGCCAGCACCATGCCAAACATAAGGGAGAGTTGTTGATGTTTAGGCCAAGTTAGAGCCTGGTCTGAAACAGTCCAATCCAAACAGTGCTATTTCCAGAAGGCAATTTTTAACCAACTGTAGATTTTATAGATTATATTATTGATAGATGGACGCAGAGATCTTTATTTAGAGATTGAAGAACTCAATATAAAAACTATACAAAGGCCTATATATCAAGGATGGCTTGAAGGTAAATAATGGGAACATACATAGTTTTTACCTCCCTGTTTATTTTTCCCCCAATTTCTATTTAATGGAGAGCAGATTATTTCAACACATTTCTAATCATAATAGTTTTAATAACTCATTTCTAATAACTGATTTATTTTATCTTTGTCATGATGGCAGTAAATAATATTTGACTAGATAGTTTTCAAGACACTTCTATAAAGCTTAAAGTGACATTTAAAGGCTTAACTAGGTTAATTAGGTTAACTAGGCAGGTTATGGTAATTAGGCAAGTTATTGAATAACAATGGTTTGTTTTGTAGCGTATCGAAAAATATGGCTTAAAGGGGCTAATAATTTTGACCATAAAATGGTTTTTAAAAAATTTAAAACTACTTTTATTCTAGCCAAAATAAAACAAATAAGACTTTCTCCAGAAGAAAAAATATTATCAGAAATACTGTAAAAGTTTCCTTGTTCTGTTAAACATAATTTGGGAAATATTAAAAAAATAAAAAAAATTCAATGGGGGGCTAATAATTCTGACTTCAACTGTACATCCATTTTTGGGTAAACTATTCCTCCAAGAATTTGTTTTAGTATAGTACGAGCGTGGGTGTTTGAGTTTGTAGGTGATCTTTTTAGGAATAGTACATTCAGAAATATGTAAATTGCTGTTTGTTTGGCTAGAAAAGTCCATAGGTTGCTCACATACTGTACAGCCAAGTGGCATTCCGGGGTTGTTTTTTGTTGCATTTTAGATTTAATTTAAGGAACAGTGCTCTCTAAAATAAAATAAAAATCTCTGATTTAAAAGACCTTTCTTATTTCTTCTGCTCTTTTGTGACTCTGCATCACAGAGCTGGACCAAGACAAGCTTTTCTAGCTTAAAAGGTCTATCATTTTGTGTAATTCTTTCACTATAAGGTACCTACTGTATTCATTGTGTGTTTTTCCCTCAATAATAAAATTCATACAACTAAATTTACAGCAGTGAAAAAAAACAGATGTTAAAGGTCCTGTGAAATAAAAAATACAGTTTCAGTCTATTAGTTTTAAGGATATCCATTAGCTAGTGTGCTCCAAAACAGTGACAATATTCGCTTTTAAAAAATATTGAACTGATATAAACGTCTACAGCTTGCAGTTTTTCACTTCCGCCTAAATCAATCAATGATTTTTTTTTCACGTCAGCTCATGCTTCAGTTTCTCATCAAATCATGACCAATAAAAGGCTCTGTAGTATCTGACATGCCACACCCTCTTCAAGTTACTTCTCATTTGCTTTTCATTTGATGCGCTACAAACCAATGGAAATCCAGAGGTGCTTGCCAGTCAGATAAAGCTAACTTTTCCAGTGCGTTTCTTCAGGTAAGCAATTTTAAGCTCAAGAATTGTTTTTTGATTATTACAGTATTCATTTAGCTAATTATGCCTTTATATGTCAGCTAGGGTCGCCTGGACCACTTAGAAACTGTATACTGTAAATACAGATTTTAGACATTCAAAATGATACACATCAAGGCCTTGCATTAGAAAGAAAAATCATGGTATGCTTCTCTTCAGAACCTTCCACTTATATGGTTTGGAGGTGGTTAAATAGTCTGAACAATTTTATACAGAGGAACAAAAACCATAAGAACACATTTTTTAACCAATTGGGTCTTTATATTACTTTATATTACTGATAGATAGATGCAAGTTTTGGAGCTTCAAGAACTCAATGTAAAGGCCTTTATATCTAGTATGGCTTGAAGGTAAATAATGAGAAAATATATATCCACGTTTGGGTTAACCAATCCTAATAAAGCTAATAACTGCCGGGCTACTATGAAGTGCATACACACCAATATTGGGACTTACCCACAGTGTTATGCCAGCGGTTGACGGCAAAGAGCCTGCTGCAGGTGACGGTGACCACTGCTGGGAGGGTCAGGTGTGGAAGTGTGTTTGCGGCCACGTGAGTGACGGGAGAGTTGGAGGGAAACTTCAGCACCATGATGACATCCTGCTGCATCTGATCCTTAAACATGAGCGGACTCTGCGGAAGGAAACACTGTTGAACAGAGAAAGCAAAGGAAGAGAGGGATGGAAAAGAGGAAGGGGAGGGATGGAGGGATAGATGAGGAGAGGCTGTTAGCGAAGAGGAAAGTGTTGGAACACAGAGGAAAGACTGTATGGTAATCAGGGAGAAGAGGTCTTTAAAAAAGTATATATATATATATATATATATATATATATATATATATATATATATATATATATATATACTATATATATATATTTATTTATACAACAGTTCTGTCTGGTTCTCGAATCTGATTGGCTGATAGCCATGCAATATTCCTGTAATAACATCATTCGTACAGCCTCTTCACCCTTGTGTATTACTCCGCCCACATAAAGTGACAGCAGATGAATAAACTCACTACAGTTTGTCAAATATTGCAGCTGCTGGGCAACATAATGTACTTTTGAGGCTTTTTTTAATTGAGAATGTAGTTGTTCAGATTGCAACTATGCAGTTTATTTATAAAGATAGTGCCTATTGTAAAATATTTCTATTTTCTGAGGGACAGCGCATCAGCATCCATCAGCCTGTCATCCTGAGCAAAGCAAAGACAGTTGATGTTGTTCATCCACAAGATGGCGACAGAGACCGCATAATAAGCCTTTAGAGGAGAAAAACTCAACCTAGTTTCTAACCACAGCTGATCAAATCATTATTAAACTGGCAAGTAACTTTCTGAGTTGATCTCTCTCTTTTGTATGTTGTAGTGCTGTATTTACACCATAGTAATTGTAGTGTATTGAGTGTGAGATGGGACTCACATATAAGGAATGTATGTATTTTGTGTTGGCCACTCTTTGTATAACCCTCAGTTACTTTTTGGTTGGCCATCTGTTTGTTTTTAATGAGTCTCCTGTTTTCATTACTGCAAAAAGAAAGAAAGAAGAAATGCCCGCATGTGTTTAGCATTTTTCCTTATCGCAAACACAGCAGTAATCTGGTAGTGATTGCGTTGCTTTGGCTTTTCCAAGGTTAGTTATTGTGATCTCCCAATTCCAACATAGAAATACTGAGAAATCTCTAGACTGATGACATTTTACGCCGTTCAGCCTTTTAATCTTAAAATGTGAGCAAAATCACGTGTTTTGTCATCACTTCAGACATTACACTAGAGAATCATTCAAATACTAGCTCTAAAGTGATGTTAATGAATTAGTGATGGCTTCTGCTGTTCTGAAGTCAGCTGCAGTTGTGAAGGAATGGCGGAAGAAAGTAGTTCCTCATACAAAAGGGTTTTTAGACTCTGTGTTTGATTTTCTTTTTTATATAAAGGATTATGCTGTCGAACTGTTGTATAAATGCAATATCACACTCGTAGCATTGCGATATGGCTGTATATCATCATTTGTGGGACACTAAGCCAATGCACGCCTCCCACCAGTGCCAATATACAGCCTCACTCATGTGATATTGCTCATATATATATATGCATATATATATATATATATATATATATATATATATATATATATATATATATATATATATATATATATATATATATATATATATATATATATATATATATACACACAGTATATATATTGCTGTGGAAAAAATGAAAAGACCACTTGGTAACTTTCAGTTTCTCTGGATGTATTTGTTAAAAAAAAACATTTATCCAAATTTATTGAGCATTTACAGCATTTTATTTTTCAGAACAACTGTATGAAAAAATGCCTAAAAGCATGCACATCACTCTAAAAAGAGCGCTCGAAACATTACACGCTTTTGTGTTAGCCTTTTTAATTTACTAAATTAGAATTTTTGGAGCTTTGGTGTTGCCGCCTTCTTGAATGTATTTTTCAGAACTAGAAATTGTAAATACAGAGAAATTAAAAATTTCCCAATGGTGTCTCTTTTTTTCCTCATGTATAGTTTACGGAAATGGACAAAAAAGTTTCAAAAAGGCAGCATTTTAATTATCACTAAAACACAGTAAACATAAAAAACACAGTAAAACTAATATAGTGACAATATATCTTTTTACAATTTAAAATGTTATATTTAACATTCCTTTCGGGGCTGCACGGTGGCGCAGGTCAACTAGGTCAGATGGCGTTTCTGTGTGGAGTTTGCATGTTCTCCCCAAGTTTGTGTGAGTTTCCTCCGGGTGCTCCGGTTTCCCCCACAAGTCCAAAGACATGTGGTACAGGTGAATTGGGTAAGCTAAATTGTCTGTATTGGTATGAGTGTAAATGAGTGTGTATGGATGTTTCCCAGTGATGGGCATCCGCTGTTTAAAACATTGAACTGAACTGGTAAGTTGGCAGTTCATTCCACTGTGACGACACCAGATTAAGAAAAGGGACTAAGCAGAAAAGAAAATGAATGAATGAATCACATTTCTTTCAAGACTTTGATGAACAGAAAATCAAGAGTAAAGTGTTTATTTATTTATTCATTTTCTTTTCGGCTTAGTCCCTTTATTAATCCAGGGTCGCCACAGCGAAATGAACCGCCAACTTATCCAGCACATGTTTTACGCAGCGAATGCCTTTCCAGCTGCAACCCATCACTGGGAAAAAGTGTATATTCATTTGACATTAAAAAGTAGAAATGTACTTAAATGTAATTAAAAAGTAGTAAAAAGTAGAACATGTTTCTCTCCAAAACCCCAATTTTTCTTTGGCTAAAGAAGAAAAAAACATCTTGGATGGCCTGGAGATGGTTTAATAATCAGAAATTGTTATATTTAATATTTCTTTCAAGACTCTTTGATGAAGCTTTTAAATTAACATTGGTTTGTTTTATTAACTTAATTTATCCCTGATAAATAAAATAATTAAAATATTTTGTAATGTTTTTAAAAATTGACCACATAATTTTTCCCCAAAATAAAATAAAATGCAGGGCGACATGGTGGTTCAGTGGTTAGCACTGTCATCTCACAGCAAGAAGTTTGCTGGTTCGAGTCCCGGCTGGGTCAGTTGAAGCTGGAATAGCATCCACTGTGTAAAACATATGCTGGATAAGTTGGCGGTTCATTCCGCTGTGGTGACCCCTGATGAATAAAGGGACTAAGCTGAAGGAAAATGAATGAATAAATGAAAATAAAATGCTATTTTCTGGATAAAAAACACATGATTTAAAACCTGTGTGGTTTATTCTTATATTTGAACATAATATTGTAAATATTTAATTATATAGATCTTCAGCAACCGCAAACTCAACTGATTAAGCAAATGTAAAGCAGTAGGCTGCATATAATTATTTTTAAATAAACAAGCGCTAATTATAAAAGTTGTATTGACAGCATTACTGCATTCTCTTTGTAAACTTCAGTGTGATTGTTATGACAGATACGTGATTGAGTTGGCAGATTAGCATGGATGTGTGTAGACTCATACGGCCAGTAGAGAGCACTGTTCTCCTGACACAGATCTTGGATGAGTCTCTAGTAAGTGTGCCTTTGAAGGTTGCACTGCACATGACCAGCGACTACCTACAAGTACAGTAGCAAAGCTTGAACTTTTTATTTTTTTTTTAGTATATGTGGGGATTCTGGGAAAGTAAGTTGCAAACTCTGAACTGGATAAATAATAGAAGAAATCAATGACCTGGATTGGATTATTAGATGACTGTTTATCTATCTATTTATTTACTTATTTAATACATACACATAGCTATACTGTATGTAGCTGTATGTGGATTTCACAATCTCATCTAGTTAACTGGCACCACCGGTGTTCCTGCTTTAACTGATGGAGCTGGATTAAACTACAAGGAAACAACATCTGTTTTATGACAGTGAATTATCATATTATCAGCATCTGGACATGCTAATAACATCATATTCAATGCTGAGGAAACGACTTTGGAGGCGCTTATTATACGGAGTCAAGCTACTACTTCAAAAAGATGGTGAAAACAAAGGAACTGATGTTGAAATAAACATAGACTTCCATAGTATTTTTGTTCCTGCTATGGACAGAATTTTCATTTTGAGGTGAACTTTAATAGAATTAAATATATCTTAGTAACTAACATTTCATTGTACAGTATATTTCATATTTATTTTGTGCTCAGTAAGATTTTAAAATACCTAATAAAGAATGAATCATTTAGTCAGCAAGAATGCATTAAATTGATCAAAAGTAACACTGATACAAAATGTCATTTTTAATTTGTTACAAAATAAAATTAAAATGTGTCTATTTGTCTATTCATCAAAGAATCCAAAAAAAAGGTTATATATATATATATATATATATATATATATATATATATATATATATATATATATATATATATATATATATATATATATATATATATATATATATATATATATATATATACATACACACACATAAAAACAGTTGAAGTCAGAATTATTAGCCCACCATTTGAATTTCTTTTTTTTTTATTTTCCAAATGATGTTTAACAGAGCAAGGACATTTTCACAGTATGTCTGATAATATTTTTTTTCCCGGAGAAAGTCTTTTTTTGTTTTATTTCAGCTAGAATAAAAGCAGTTTTTAAATTTTTAAACACAATTTTAAGGACAAAATAATTAGTGTCTTTAAGCTTTTTTTGATAGTCTACAGAACAAACCATTGTTATACAATACCTTGTCTAATTACCCTAACCTGCCTAGTTAACCTAATTAACCTAGTTAAGCCTTTAAATGTCACTTTAAGCTGTATAGAAGTGTCTTGAAAAATATCTAGTAAAATATTATTTACTGTCATCATGGCAAAGACAAAATTAATCAGTTATTTGAAATGAGTTAATAAAAGTATTATGTTTAGAAATGTTGAAGAAATCTTTTCTCCGTTAAACCGAAATTGGAGAATAAAATAAACAGGGGGGCTAAAAATTCAGGGGGGCTAATAATTCTAAATATATATATATATTTTATAACACATATATATATATATATATATATATATATATATATATATATATATATATATACATACACACACACACACACACACATAAAAAAGTAAGATGCATTTAATTGGGATAAAACATATAAGAGGGGGCAAAAAGTGATTTACACCGACAAACAAAATAATATACAAAAAAAGTTAAATACTTTATTTAACCCTTTTACCCTATTTAACCCTTTAACGGTCACCATAACTGCCTGTTTAACCAAAGATTATCATTAAACAAAAAAAAAAAAAAAAAAAAAAAAAAAAAAAAAAAATATATATATATATATATATATATATATATATATATATATATATATATATATATATATATATATATATATATATATATATATATATATAAAAATTTTGCTTAAAGTGGTCTTAAAGGGGTGGTCCACTACGATTTCATGTTTCAAACTTTAGTTGATGTGTAATGTAGCTGTGTGAACATAAACAACATCTCTGAACGTATTATGCTCAATGTTCTTATTAAGTCCAAAGGGAGACATTGGATTTTACGGAGTTAGCTCAACAAAGCTTACAGCGAATAAAGTTTGGGGAGTACAAAAAAAATACATCCGTGTTAATTCGATCACAAACCCTTCAGGTTACGTACATACACCACGCGCATACACCTCGTGCAGCAAAGGGGTGTGGCCCGAGGCACTGTAATATTATAGCAGATAAAGCTAAAATGGCGTCCAAACGCTGCTATTTCCACAGAGCTTCATCTGTTTCTGTATTTGAATTTCCAAAGGACACGACACAAAGAGAGAAGTGCTTACAATTAAATTTTTGATTATGTTCCAGTGAATTATAAAAAATATATAGCTCTAGCATTTGACAAAGAACAGCTTCCAGAATCTCTCCCAGTTCAGTGCTGGATTCGGCTAAAAACTCCTTAAGAAAGGAGCAGCTCCAACCAGACAAAGCTGTGTATTGTGAGCCACAACCTGTAAGTATTTTTATTTGTTAAATTGATCTATTACATGCACAGTTTCTAGCGTTAACCGTATGCTGTAGCAAGGATGTAAACAAGGATGTAAACAACGGGAAATTATGTTTGGCACCATTAACAATTTAGCTACAAATTCATATTTATCCGTCAAACCTCTGTAAACACCATCGATCTTCAGCAGCTGCTTTGAATGTCTGTCTATGTGGCTGCTTTCTCTACGTTATATGTCTCAAATAACGAACTTGCAATAGATGTGAACATTTCATATTACTTACACATGCTTATTATAAATATATGTAAAAGACACTTGTCAGATTCTATTTTAGAGAACTGGCGCGTGGTTCATCTGGGTCCTCTTTATTTTGTCTAATTCAGGTTTACACTGACTTACAGTATTTACACAGCAGAGGCACAGCATATGCTAGTAGAGGAGTAACTGGACGTGATGCCTCCTGGTGACATAGAGCCGATCCGCGAATCACAGCACATTATGTTAGCTGACCAATCAGAGCCTCTTGAGAGTGGGCTTTCGAAGAAACTAGGAAATATGACAGTCATTTTCATGTTAGCCGAGTAGCTGTATATAATTAAAGTAAGATACTGTATATGAAAAAAAATAGTGTGATTTTTTCAAATGAAGCATGAGCACATATTGTTTTGCATCTTATAAACACAGCCAAAGCTAAAAAATACAGTCTGGACCACCCCTTTAAAGTTTATTCAAAAGAATACAAATAAAATAGTAAGTGAAATAGTATATTTTAGTATTTAACATTTAAAATAGTATATTAATATTTTAATATTTTGGTCCCTGTTTTAGTTAATGCCCACACAAATGCAGATCTCTATAAAGTACAAAAACTTCTGGGCATATGGACAGTAGACTGCAGTTGTGTTGGGGAACCGGTTGTTAAGGTCAGGCGTCACTGCCCTTGTTCCAAATAATAACTTCCCCACTGCCAGGCAGAAAAAAACAACAACACACACACACAACAACAACGCACACAATGATTTTCTCCACACACGCTGTTCTCACCAGGTGCATGGCGGAGCTACGGGGCGGATGAGGCTCGATGAGCAACTGAGATGGCGACTGTCCAACACTTTGGATCTGAGCCTCGGTGGCCTGCAGCAAAACAGAGAGAAAACATACAGAGGAAAAGAGAGAAAGAGAGAGAGAGAGCGGCTGTCAGGATCCATACGCATCAAAGTGATGGGTCAATGCGTTACTTGACAATGCAAGCAAACCCAAACCCCCTCCATCATTCCAACCTTGCAGGGGTGGTAGTTTTTTTTTGGTGGGGGGGGGGGGGGGGGGGGGGGGGGGGGGGTTGATTGGTTGGTTAGTTAGTGGCTATGAGTGGTTGAGTTCCAAAAACTACCCCCACCCAGCACCCCTTCAAAGCCTGCAGAGTCATCCAAGTGTTAGTATGGAAGAGACAAGCCTTTCCTTATTAACATGCTTCAGTTAACAGTTCCCATTTCCAGAAGCAGGGCCCGCGAACACCCTCCCCTTCGCAGAGCAGACGTTAACCTGGACTGACTGACTGCGGCACAAACCCTGCCTCGCTGATCAGATTGTGCCGGAGACAAAGGGCAGAAAGAGACACACACACACACACACACACACACACAGTTTCAAATAGACACAATTTACAAAAGGAAGAAGACTATTAGTAATGGTAGCAATACTGATGATGCATTAAAGATCACAAATATGCTACTATATGATGCATATGGAGAATTTTCAGACTCTGATACTGCAAATTAGGGTTGTGTAATATCAAATAGACAATTAAAAAGTCTGTTGTTCAGTCGTTTATGTTGTGGTGTCACAAAATACATTGTTTACGGTAGTACTTTTACATCATTTATATGAGCGCAGTATTACATGGCATAACGGGCATCCAGATAGAAACATGAATAACAGCAAGTCCAACGCAATCTCACGGCAATTCGTAACTTTTTGATTTAGTGGCTAATTCGTATGAATTCAAACGATCTATTTTGTACAATTTAGTTTGATTTGCTCATCACCCAATGACAGTTGGGTTTAGGGGCGGGGTTTGGTGCCACGCCTTCTTTTTTAAATTGTACATTTTTGTACAACTGAACTCGTATGAATAAGCCACTAAACTGACAAAACGTAAAATACGTATGTTTTCTCGTAAGATCAGGCTGGAAAGTCACAGTTTTGAGGGTGTAATGTTTACATTTTGCATTTTGTTTAGTGATTTTAAAAAATATAGTTTTATGTTGGAGCTGTAAACATTCGTTTTTGAAAAGTGTTTTATGTTTTATTAATGTTTGTTTTAGATTTTGACCTTTTTAATCAAACATTTCCTCTGAAGTTATAAAGTGAGAGATATGAATCACATATACAGTAAATGAGTAGATTGAGTATATACTTGAAAATGTAAAAAAAAAAAAAAAGAAATAGTCCTTTACGTATGGCTAAAATATATAAACTATTAATTGATTGAATTCACAGAAATGGAATTATATCATGATATACAGTTAAAGTCAGAATTATTAGCCTCCCTATGATTTTCTTTCTTTTTTAAATATTTCCCAAATGATGTTTAACAGAGCAAGGAAATTTTCATAGTATGTCTGATAATATTTTTTCTTCTGAGGAAAGTCTTACTTGTTTTATTTCAGCTACAATAAAAGCAGTTTAAATTTTTTTATGAGCCTCTTTAAGCTAATACTTTAATATTTTTGATAGCCACAGAACAAATCATTGTTATACAATAACTTGCCTAATTACCCTAACCTGCCTAGTTAACCTAATTAATCTAGTTAAGCCTTTAAATGTCACTTTAAACTGTATAGAAGTGTCTTGAAAAATATCTAGTCAAATATTATTTACTGTCATCATGGCAAAAATAAAATAAATCAGTTATTAGAAATGAGTTATTACAACTATTATGTTTAGAAATGTAAAAAATCTGCTATCAGTTAAACAGAAATTGGGGAAAAAACAGGGGGCTAATAATTCAGGGCGGCTAATAATTCTGACTTTAACAGTATATCGTTATCAGGATATGAGATTACTTATATGGTGATATGAGATTTTTGGCATATCGCCCAGCCCTATTGCACGTTAAAACTGTACAACCCTACTGCACATTCTTGTTTATGTGTATCTACAAATGAAGAACAATAGAAGTAACTTTATTACATTAGAAGTTTCATTTAAGCACCAAAAAATGAGTCAAGAGTAAGCAAATGTACAATAGATGTTAAAATAAATAGTCAAATAAAATAGTAATAATACAATAATATAACAAATGCAGGAATGTTTGTAGAGAATCTAACGTTTTGCCAAATAAATATTCCAAAATAATGCTATATTAAAAAAATCATGCACACTAAGTATTGCAGTTAACGAAATAATGCTTAGTTACTGTTAAATCTGCCAACATTAATAGTCAATTCACACAAAAGCAAACTGGAATTTGGAATCTAGATCTATAAAATCAAATGAAAAGAAAAATAAACTTTTCTTTTTTTCAATATGCAGATACTGATCACGCTCACTGTTTGTTGCATGGCTATGATAGCCTGCAAAATTATCAAAAGTTTTTTTTATTGCAATGCAATTTAATAACAATAAAAAGTTTAGGAATTTAAAATGCAGAATTTTAAAAGAAAGTTTTTCACATTTTAATCATTTGTTACAGTTATGTAAAAGATGATCACAATAACAAGTACTTGCCAAATATCTGCACACAAAAGTTATAATTTCGCTTAATTTGGAAATTTGGGTTAAACACTACACTGTAAAAACCGTGATTTCAATGGTAAAAAAACTGTAAAAATGCTACAGTAAAAATCCATAGCCTGGTTAAGAGTATGTTTCCTTAATATATACAGCAAATAACCATAAATTGACTTTCCCAGAAGTTACTTTTATGGTTTGTACCGTATTTTTAACTGTAAAATACTGGCAACCACAGCTGCCGTTTTTTTACCGTAAATTATATGGGTTTATTTTTTACAGTGTACCAATTAAAAATTTGTTGGGACTTAGCTTTTGTTTTAAAAGAAATTAATTAATACTAAAGATGCATTAAATTTATGAAAAGGGACATTAAATATATTTATAATCCCCCACACATAATCGTTTTTGTGAATTGTGGGGACATTACATAGGTTTCCATTGTTTTTATACTGTACAAACTGTATTTTGTATTGCCCTAAACGCAACCTACCCCTAAACCCAACCATCACATGAACCTGTGTACAGTTTTACTTGAATAAAAACTTATTCTGTGTGATTTATAAGCTTTCTGAGAAATGAGGACGTCAGCAATGTCCTCATATTTCACCACCTTCTTGTAATATCTGTGTCAAACCTAGGTCATTATCCAGATTTGTGTCCTGATATGTCACAAAAACACATAAAAATAACATACAAAAAACACCACCCCTTCCAAACTTTTGCATGGTAGTGTCCTGTCGTAAAGCTGCATGTACAGTAGTGCAACATCTCATACTATAATCCAGGGCTCGGGAAACTTTTTTCAGCAAAGAGCCATTTAGGATTTTTTTGGCAAATGCATTTTTTAAAGAGCCATTGGGGTGTGTATATTACTCTATATCTCCGCTTTATTTTGTGTCCATGCACAACTCAAAAATAAACAAATATGAAGCATATGTTGAGCAAGTCCATAAATGAAGAAAGGACGATTTATTTACATTCTGGTAAATACTCTTCTATTTTTCTGAAAAGCAACACAGTTTAAAATAAACAAACATTTAACTATTATAAAAAATAACAGTTACTTCAAATAATACAAAATAAAATATTCAGCAGCGTTTTAATTTTGGCTAGTTTTTAAGAACAAAAATTGTATTTTACTATTATTGAGAAAATAAAGGGCAAATAAAGTGCATGCGTGGTTACCAACATGGTGGAAATGTAAGTTGTTTGCTCTTTATTGGTGTTGTGATTCAGTTTTATTCACAGCACTACACATGTCCATTGGTTGAAACGTCCTTTTATTGTCGTTAAACTTCATTCATTTCTTTTAAAAAAATACAATAAAACAAGGATTCTAATTGTTTTTTCAATAGGAAACTGATTTCTAGTGATGGTTATAATACTTTAAACTGTAAAATATTATTGAAGGGAGACAACTGGAGAGCCACGTGACAAACAAATGCAAAATTCATTGTTCAGAATTGTCATGAGCACTTTTCCACTTCATGACCTTGAATTACAATATGTTTTGTAGTGCAGATTCCATCTTTTGTCTTTGTTTTTCATCTTTTTATAATTATTATCTAATTCTAAACTGAACTTTAACTCTGAAAACTGGACTGACACATTTTCTATTCACTTGAACTTCTATGTTAAGGTGATTTGACACAATCCACATTGTAAAAGCGCTGTAGAAATAAACATCAATTGAATTTTACTTGTGAGATAATTCATAAAATCCAAAATTGTCAAAAATAAATATAGAAGAAACGCAAATCCATCACACACATCCCTCATGTTATGTAACACTGACAGACGTGTGTCACCATGTCCTGGTTATTGATAGGGTGTATGTTTGTGTTTATTTGTGTGTGTGTAAAGCATGCAGAGTTGGTGTGTGTGCCACTGTGAACGCTAGCATTGACAGACACCTACAAGCTCCCCTCGGCTGTGCTGAGGCTCTGATCCCATCAATCTCTCGTCCCACGTGGAGAAACTCCCACAGTCTCCCTCAGCGCTCTGAAGCTCCGGACGCTCATGTCAGATCAAACTGCCGCTTTATCCGTGTCACCTCAACATCCACATCTGCATCTTTAACACGCTAACAATCAGAACTCTTCAAAACTGTTAATAATATAAAAAGTTGTCGCATTCAAACAGGCCGCACTGTCAACATGATCGCATCAACAGTTTGAGAAATGTGTGGTGTTAGGCAGTGTCTCACTTTCAGTAGATTGTTTTGGAGATTGTTTTTCATTTTAAAGTCAACACATAATTGAACATTGTCTTTTAATAACACTGTTTTTTTGTTTTGTTTTTTGGAGTGCAAGTCACTTTTTACCCCCATCATTGTATTCTAAAACTACTTATATGATGGAATTAATGACCAGCAAACATCGCAAAACATGCACATTTGAGCCGAATGAGAGTTTCAGTGTAAATCAGATTGTTTTACTTTAAACACATTTATAATTTGTAAAAAAGTTCACATTACAGCATTTTCTGGAATAAATATAATTTCTCCTTGTTATATTCTAATTTACGTAACTTACATAATATAATTAACACTAAAAAGAATAAAAGAAAATCTCATTTGCACATTTGGATTGGTGCTGAATGACTATTCTTCTGTTCTTCTGAATGTCTACTCTTCCCTGTTGATTTGCTTTGCCTTTGTTGATCTGACCTACTTTCTGCTGAATCTGAATTTCACGATCTGAATTTCTGGTTTTGAATTTTAGGATATTGAATTTTATGTTCTGAATTTCTTCATCTTGGAAATTTGAAACTATTTGTACAAACTGGATATCTGCAGTCTATGAATTCAGAACGCAAAAATCTGAAGTTTGAAAATGTGTCTATAAAATATTCAGCCTTGAAAAATAGCTGTTGAGTGTGAAAGTCTCTTCAGCTAGAAAAGGATGTCGAGCATGGCACTGGCTGCGTCTTTATAGCATGACTGATTGTCATTGACGCCAGCTGTGCACGCTGACGCTGCCAACTCATTGGCATTTCATTGGCCCGTTTTTATACTCTTTCAGATGATTGGTTTCTGACGAAATCCCCATAGTGGAAGTTTCCACATAGCATTTCCGTTCCCCCCCTCGGGGAACGAAGGGTTACTTTAGTAACCGTAGCGTTTCAGTTTACACTAGATTCAGTTTCACTTTTCACTAAACTGGACTTAATATTTATCAATAATAATTAATCATTTATTAATTCTATATATATATATAGAACAAGGTTTTCTGAAATAAAAATATTAGCACTAAAATTGTTTTTCTGTTTACATTATTCAGTTTCACTTTAATTTAGAACAACAATACAATATTCTCTGTTTATTTGATATCTAAATTGATGTTTTTGTTGTAAATACTGTTAAAATTAAATTATTTAATCTGGAGAGTGGAGTAAGTGGAATTAAAATACATTTTTATTTAGAAGTACATGTATCCTTCTTTATGTCATTTTTAATTAAATTCAAATATATTATCACACACCAGTGTGACCTATATAGGTGATGTTTTCAGCCAGTGTGACTAATAGCAAAGACAATAGAATACACAAGACACGTCACTCGTACTATTTTAAATGGGGGAAAGTGTAATGGTCAATATGGCAACTAAAGCCCGCCTTCTAGTACAGGAGCCAATCATCGATCGTTATATAGCGAATAAACCTCGCCTTCTTGTACAGGAGCCAATCATCGATTGCTAAATAGCGAATAAACCCCGCCTTCAGAAGCCAGTCATCGATCGCTATAGAGAGCAGAGCAGACGTGGGTTTCGGCAGATTTTGTGTGATTGAAACGTTTAGAAATGAAACTAAAGAGACAGATGTTTATTAATTTTATTGATGATTCCTAATATGAATTTCAATCATAAGCTTGGCAAGCACTTTTGGAGAATTTGTATGAATTTGGTATGGGTTGAAATGAGGGTGTGCTTGATTTATTTATTTATTTACTTTTCATTACATTTTACTAGTAGATATTTTTTTGGGGGGAGGGGGGATGATGGTGTAATTACAGGTGTTGATTGTTGAATAAAACTACCCCCCCCCCCAAACTACTGAAATGAGAGGAACAGAGAATACTAGTTTATCATTGAAATAATTCCAAGAGAAAAAAAAAACTCATCTAAAAGTCTGACCCTGATGGTGAATTTCAACACACAGACCTCTCACGACTCTCACAACGATCACATTTGGCAACAATTAAATGTCAGTGTGTGCTGCTTTACGATGCTGTCTGTCAAATAATAATGCGCTCACATTATAGCTATTTTAGGTCTGACTCAGGAACAGGGGTCACGATGTCTGCTCAAATAATGTAATCTGATCTGAAGATCTGAGAGAAACAGGCAGCCATGTGGAAAGTATCACTATATTTCTGCCATCCAACAGTGAAGAAAGGAACAAGGGGAAAAATTCCTTTAAAAAGGCCAAAAATATGAATATAAATGGTCGATATGCTCTATATTGAAACTAGGCTGTTAAAGGGTTTCAGGTTCGTATGTTAAATACTGTAAAAAAAAAAAATTTACAGGAGTATTATGAAATAATATTACAATTTAAAATACTTCACTATCACCTGAACATTTAGATATTAATATTTTACTATCAACACTATTTGAATATTACTGCACATCCATAATCATTTTAAGGATTTTTATATGAACAGAAAGTTTAAAAGAAGAGCATTTATTCAAACATTTTTTTACTATTAAAAATAGTAATAAATAGAATAAAAGTATTAATAACTGAATAAAATATTAACTATAAAGTGTTAATGAGCCACATACAGTGAGTGACAGTTCAAAATGACCACTACCACCGCATGTGACGCCGCCGCAGGACAAATAACGCTATTTAAATGTATAATTACTCTTATTTTGAATAAATGATGCAGTTATTCACTCATAATACTTCATGTTTCACTGCTAGATGTATCATTTTTGAAGATTTATTCAGTGGCATATTTTTGATAGCTGGTTAAATAATGTAATTGCTGCCTACAACTTTAACTTTTGAGTGTCCTTAAATGCACATGACGTGGATTTTAATCTTTACCATAAGCATCAGTGGTTTAATCTAAACTGTAAACTGTTATCCCATACATGTGTTATTTGACTGTAACTTCAACACTAACTCAAAAAACTAAAGACTGAATCTCTTAGGATTAATAAACACATTCATATTACATAATCACATAATTTATAAATTGTTGCATGGATGTTGAGATCCAGATCTTTTAATGATTAATCGTGCAGGCTAAACAATAGTGACAGAAAACACCTTTAATAACCTAAGAAACCCACCACATCCTAAATAGCCTAAATGCTTTCATACATGTGATTTGAATGACGTGAGAGGCAATCATTCTGCAATCATTATAAATTTAGGATTAATCTACCAGTAAAAAAAAAAAATTTAACCCGTGGGCAATGTGTGTTCAGAACTATGGGTTGTGATCTGTACAAATCACGTTACAATTCATTACGCCCATAGTAGAAATCTCTACATGCTATAACAATGATTTTTAATCACAAAAAATGAAAACATTTGTTATAAAAATAGATGAAAAAAAATATTTATTTGAAATTTAATCTGAATACAAGAAATATTTACATTTTACTTAAACCCATTATTTATTTCTATAGCTGTATATACTGTATATCGACAAAAAGACAGATCAGCACTTTAACTTCCAGAATGTAAAGTCCAGAAATCCTCCTGCATTTATAACGACTGTACCTTGTTATACATCCAATTTTGACAGGTTATATCTAGACTTAAATCTCCAGCTAAGGTTATATGAGGGCTACGTCCTTTAAATCATCTCAATGTTGTCAACAGACCCACAATGTCAACGGGCTGCTCATCTCAGCTCTGGAGAAAACACATTTCACCATAAACAGGAATCTGTAACCCTTAACTGGCAGTTCATTACTATAATCCACTTTAAGCCGCTGCTCTTTATGGCTGATAAGAAACACCTCTTGCTGATTGTCTCCCTCAGAGCTTTAAGCCGCTACGCTTAGATGGACACAAAACAGCCATCATAACCTGAGGCACGTCAATCACTGCTTCATCTGTGGATGTGCAAGTTTGTTTTCTGTGATGTTTCTCTCAGGTTCATAGAGAAGCATTGATTTTTTTACGTGTAAGGTTAGAAATAGAATGTAGTGTAGCATAGTATCAGCTACAAATATATATTGTATATACAGTAGAAGTTTAAGTTATTAGAAGTCCTTTGACATTTGAATTCTTTTAAAAATATTTCCCAAGTGCCGATTAATTAATAATTTTTTTTCAACACATTTCTAAAAATTGCTATTTAAAGGCTTAACTAGGTTAATTACACTGTAAAAAAATTATGATCAATTAGTCCTGACAGCATATGTTTTTAGGTCATTGTAAATTATTAAACTAAGTTAATTAAGTTCTAACTTAAAATTAAGTTACGCAAGCTGTTTCAAGTCGGTTTAATATAAGTTCAATGGACTCATGGGGTTCATTTGATTCAGCTTAAAAATTTAAGGCAACCAGAATTTTTAAGTGTTTGAAAGTTAGGTTAATTAGGCAAGTTATATGGATAACAGTTGGATAATAATAATAAATAATAATAATAATAATAATTCATTTTACTTATAAATGGCGCCTTTCTGGACACCCTAAGGTCGTCTTATAACAAGCATCAACAGCCATACCAGAACAAATTAAAATAATTAATAAAACACTGCCAAACCAGATTTTAAATGCATGTAAGGAGTTGCAGGTACAAACACATCATGAGTATAAAATAACGATCAAAAAATGGTCAACAGATAGCCTGCTTAAAAAGATGGGTCTTGAGACGATCCTTATATCCAGAGGAAGTGAGCCCCAAAGTTGAGGAGCCGTGGAGCTAAAAGATTTGGCAGCCTTTGTGCTTAATCGGGTGCGAGGTGGCACTAGAGAGATAGAGTGGGAAGATCTAAGAGTACAAGAAGGGGTATAAATATGGAGAAGTTCGGTGAGATACTGAGGAGCAAGATTATGAAGTGCATTGAAAGTGAGAAGTAGTATTTTAAAAAACAATACGAAACTTCACTGGAAGCCAATGAACCTGATAAAGATATGTTTAGTGGTTTTGTTTGGTAGAAAATCAACAACAAAAAAAGGCTAATAACATTAACCTTAAAAACTGTTTTTGAAAAATGTAAAACTGGTTTTACTCCAGCCAAACAATAATAAATAGGACTTTCTCATGAAGAAAATATATTATAGGAATTACTGTGAAAATTTCTTTGGTCTGTTTATCATCACTTGGGAACTACTTGAAAAAAAAAGAAAAATTACAGGACGGCTAATATTTAGTTTACCCAAATATTCAAAAGTTTTTGATAAATTCATTGACACTGATTAGGATATATTTTTTAAAGTCATAAAAGTTCAAAAGTCTTTTAATATTCCACAGTAACAATAAAGGGCTTTCTAATGATTATTCAAGAGTTAAAAACAAAACAAACAAATAAATAATCATTTTTAATGAGAGAATTTTAACTTTAGATAAACTGTAATAAAGACCTGGTTGCAACAAGGCAGCTGCAGCTAAAATGCTAAAACAAGATTTATAATAATAATAGAACATCAAATTAATATTTCAAAGCATTTGGAAACAAGGGCAGATGGAAGAAATTAGTTTCTATAAAGCTTCTGAATGTATCATTTGAAATGAATGAATGGATTGATCCATCAATCAATCAATCCCTAATTGATAAATTATAAAAAATAATAATCAAAACAAAAAAAGTAGAACGTCTATGTAAATTTATTTAAATATATTAATAATTTATATAATAATTAATTATATAATAATAATTTATAAAAACAGGCGTCGTGGTGGCATAGTGGGTAGCACAATTACCTCACAGCATGAAGGTTGCTGGTTCGAGCCTCGGCTGGGTCAGTTGGCTTTTTTTGTGTGGAGTTTGCATGTTCTCCCCATGTTCGCGTGGGTTTTCTCCGGGTGCTCCGGTTTCCCCCACAGGCCAAAGACATGTGGTATAGGTGAATTAGGTAAGCTTAACTGTTTGTAGTGTGTGTGTGAATGAGAGTGTGTGGTTGTTTCCCAGTGATGGGTTGCAGCTGGAAGGGTATCTGCTGCGTAAAACATATGCTGGATAAGTTGGCGGGTTATTTTGCTGTGGCGAAAATCAATTAAGTAATAAGTAATTAAATAATAAATTATAAAAATAATAATCAAAACTACAAAAAAAGTTGAAAGTCTATCCAAGCTCATCCAAGATATAATAAATAATTAATTAATAAATTAATCAATAAAATAACTTTAATATTTTTACGTTTACATTTTTAAATACTACTACTAGTACTACTACTACTAATAATAAAAATAATAATATCAGTATAATATTTTGGATTTGGACATAAATTGGATGTTTTTTCAAACATGGAAAACTGTGCAAACAAATTAACCTTATTCACCTTGTCTTACAGAGTCGCTCCTTTGACATGTTCTACATATTAGTGGATATACAGTGTAACCCAATGCTTATTAGTCACAGATCATTCTTAATCACTGCTCTCAGAATTGTGTATTACGTTTACAAGCAACACAAATCTGTATCAAAAGATTGTTGGCATGTCCTTCACCTATAAACGCTGTTTTTTTTTCCTGTGAAAAAACCCTGCCAAGCAGAATCCTGTGACTCCATCAGCAACCGCTGCCATTTTGATTTGACTCTGGAATGAGTTATGACCCTTAACTCCACAGTTTGACATTTTAAGGCCGTAATTGCAGTGCTTAATGTCAGAGCTGTGGATGCACCTGTCAGTGGAGAATGAATCAATAGCCTGAAGGTGACGGTCACATTTTTGAGCGAGATACCATGAGCCTCCCTCTCTGACTCCAGGCTCAGGTTGAGACCAATAGACCTCAGAAATGCTGCTGAATTTAGAGCATTGGGTCAATATTTTGTCTGAGGCTGTTTGCTTTCTTTGTTTAGGGGTGAAAAGAAGTTTGACAATATGTAAGGGGCGATATACTGCTAGCAAACTTCCCACACTGCTGAGAGTGATGGTTGGGTGAATACAGTACAGTTTGTCTGCATGTTTTTTCTCTCAGAACCAAAATTACTAAGTTGCAACTAAAAAATGACAAATGAGAAAGCAGCAGTTAAGAAAGCATATGATAATAATGGTATTGAAGCTTTGCACAAGTTCTTCAACTTCAGTTCAAGTAACATCATACTAGTCATATCACACTTAAAGAGATAGTTCACCCAAATTGCCTCATAATTGACTTCAAGGTAATAACATTTTTGGATTTTTCATTATTTTTAGTTTTTATTTTGTTTTGACTTTTTGTTTTTAAATTTAGTTAATTTCAAATTAGTTTTTAAAGACAGATTGACAAGTTTTATTAGTTTCTATATTTTGAAATTGCTTAGTTTTAGTTTAGCTTTGATTATTTTCAGTATTAGTTTTAGTTTTTTTTATAAATTAGAATATTTGTTATGTGGAAGATACAAAATCATGAGAATATTGTATAATAGCACAACCAAAGATATATTTTTGAAACGTGTATTCAGAGGACACATGAACACTACTATCTACCCATCCTCAAATTCAAATGCAACAGCCCACAAGATAGCAGCCCTAAGTACTATTCAGTATGCGTGCAAGGCTGCTTCTGAGGTTAGATGCACAGTAGTGATGGAAATTTCTGATCTTTTCTGTGAACCGGATCTTTTGTGACAATCCTCCCATCATCATGATCTGAAAAGTTTCTTACAATCACGTTTCGCACTCTTTTACGACTTTCTGTTGTGAAGTAAACTTACGTTTTGCCAGATCCTCTCTCATTTAAGCCCTCGGTTTAGCCACGCTGCAGTTGTTCAAGTTTGCTTCAGTCACAGCAGGCTGTCATGTACTGTTTGTGTTCTGCTCACTGAATCACAAATGTGCATTATTATGAGTTCACTCATTCTCAAATTTGATCTCTGTGTACTGTTAACCCAATAACTTGGGACATTGGTTTATTTAGAGTCAGAGGGGGTATCAGGCATGTTAAAAAAGTAAGTCTTTGTTAAGTGCCTAACATAACTGGAGACACGAATTGTTTCAAATTATTCAGTTAAATTTGGTGAACTAGTTTAACCGGTTCACATTCAAAAAGAATAATCCGTTCATGATCAGGATCACTAATACAGAAATAAAACCCATTATTGGACACTATTGTGTTAACTTAATAGTTTTAAGTGTCTGCTCTGGTTGTATTTAATGTTGTCACTGTGCTGCGGTCATGTCCAGTCATTGTTTTTGTCACGGGAGCAACAGCGAGGATGACTGGAGGAGAACTGGCTTGATCTGGCCAATGGCAGCAGGATTACAGACTCCGATGGGCAGTACGGCTCAAACAACTGGCGTACAAATTGCAGAAGTAAATAAATGTACTTCTAAAACGCTTATGTATTAAATACATTTACAAAGACGAAAATGAAGGATGATTTTGCTATAATTTTAGATATTTTTGTTTGTACACAATACAGTTTCAGTTAGTTCTAGTTTTTAAAAAATACTCTCACTTTTATTTTTATTTCAGTTAACGACAATGTTTTTTCAATTCTAGTTTTCATTTTTTTATTCGTTTTCGTTAACTATAATAACCTTGATTTACTCTCCCTCATGTAGCTTTAAACCTTACTGATTTTCTTTTATCTGTTGAACAGACAGAGATTTTTTTGAAGAATGCTGTTTGCTGAGACCCATCAACTTCCATAGTTGGAAAACAAATTATTATGGAAGTCAATAGGGTTCCAGTGTGACGTATGTATGTTATTGCACTAGATTATTGGTTCATACTTGTTATCTGGAGGTTATTTTATTTTGAAAGGCGATCTAAAGGATATGGGTTGAATAATATTAAATTAATTTCCTTTTCCTTTAATATTTTTCGTTATTAACGTTTCAATGTTTAAAGTCTAGTTTGTGTTCTCTTTAGATCTATTTGAAAATGTATATATGTTTATAAGTGAAGGTAACACTTTATTTTGATGGTCCATTTGAGTATTAGTAGACTGTCTGCTTAATAACTGCTGATACTGGTCCTTCAACAGACATTTAACTGGAGGGAGACCCGGGCTTGAGGATCTTATGAGCTCGGGGCTCTCTCCCGGGACAGCATGCAAAACACACTTTATAATAAATCATCAGCTAAGTGTAACTCCTGAAACATATTTTATTAAAGTTACGAAACACAAAAGAGTATTTTTACCTTGGTTATATTGTACACTACCTTTATTGCATTTGAATATGCATGCCTCTGTTGCCTAGCAACTTTTGGATGACAACAACAACAAAAACTTTCTGAAAGCAAAACCATAATTTTTTACTTTACTTTAGAAATGCTTTTATACAAAAACATTTTCTCAGTTGTAAAAAAAATACAACAACAACAACAACAACAACAACAACAACAACAACAACTTTGCTCTCCAGGGGCTAGTTGCACCAGCAGTGAGTAAGTTAAAACGCAGCCTAGTTGTGACTTAAAGGGACACTAAAGCCGCTTTTCCACTATCGTGCCGAACCGTTCTAAAAACACTTCGGTACAGTTATGGTTGTTTCTCCACTGAGCCTGGAACAGGGTGGCATGACAGCAAACTGTTCTCGGACCGGAATTCTCGGCACGGTTAGACAACTGTGCTGAACTGTGCCGATAGATTCTGTGTGTTGAAGTCGCGGCTCTGTTGCCAAGCTACCACAGCTGGCTCAACAGAAGCGCGCTAGTCATCAGACAAGCAAACAACAATGCTACGATTGACATAAAAAATGTCCGATACAGTTTGGTCTGTGGAGGAAACATTTGCACTCATTGATATTTGGGCAGAGAAAAAAAATTCAACAACAACTAGAAGGTACAAAGAGAAACAAAAAGGTTTTCAAAACCAAAGAGCAGTCCTTGAAACATAAAAATGTTATAAACAGTTACAAAAAGCTAGTTAGAACTTACACATTACTAAATATTAATAGTGTAAACATAACTCTACCTTCCAACTAAATATTAAGAGCAGCCTCCCCCCATGTATAATGGTAGAAAAGAGATGACAGCGAGATTAGTTTACATTGAGGAGCTCGCGATCTTAATGAAGAATGGTCTTCCTCCACTCACAGCCTTGATTTCCTCCCAAATTTCGCATTTTTTTGGTTTATGAAGGAAGAGTTACATTTTTTTCAAGAAGTGTTTTGTGTTAATTGTATGCATCAATAAAAATGAGAATTTCTTCATGACTGAGTTCTTCTCCCTGCTCTTTTCTCTTTGATGTGTAGGACATAAAAAAAATTCAAGTTGAATGTTTTGATAACGTCAAGTGTATTTCGCCTGTGTGCATCGTCTGTTATTAGTGACTATTTAAACGAGTGCTATAAAAATGTGATTTATAATTCCATTTTTATAAGACAGTTTTATATAGATGCATTATTTGCAGAATTTTAAAGCAGTTTAATGATTTAAATATTTATTGGATATCATGTCATTCAGTGTGACTTTACAGAGAGCTTACGATCTACCAACTACGGTTGGCCCCGAACATGTTGTGCAACTAAAGTGAGATCAAATTTAGTTACAAACTAGCTAGTAGCAAAGTCCCTAGTGTGGACTTTGCGTTCAAGTTTAAGAAAGAACTCACGATCAGCTGGTGCATCCCTACCCTGCTTCCCAGAGAAGTACATACCTTCGCCAGTAATAACTCAAACACAATTATAGGCTATATAACAAAATAAGATCACATTTTATAATATGACGCCAGACATTCAAAGCTTAACTCTAAACTCAATTAAAATATGACATGACAAAAATAAATTCGGTACAGTCCTATGTGAAAAGTCAAAATGGCCACTTTATGGTCATTCTAGTACATAAAATTCTGGCAGTTTCAGTGTTAATTTGGCCTAATTGTGTTTAAATTGACATCACACCAGTGTGATTTGTGCCTGAAATATTTTAGTGCCTTTAATGTTTTTATCTCAAAGTGCATTGGTTAACTAGTTTGACAAATGAAGCAAAAATGATGAGTTCCTGCATGCATTCAAGACGTCAAGTTGAGGTCAGCTTTCCTCATCCTTTAAGTGTCTGAATGCCATTCGTTAGGTGCTTGAATAACATTAAAAGCAGTATAGATGTAGATATTAAATGGAACACAAAAGCCTCTCAAATTCCAAAAGTGACAAATAAAAGGAGGTTTTCAGGCTAACAAACCTCGCTGTCAGCTAGCATTGCTCTCGGAGAGCCGGACTGCTTGTGAAGAGTGCGGCCACATGAAAGAAACATAATTGCTATTGTCTAGAATGTAGATCCCAATGATGAAACGCAAAGCTTTCTCCATATTGTTTGATAATTAGCCCCCCTGTTCCGTGAGTGATTTGCATAGTGGTCACTTGACAAATAAAGGCAGTCCTGGAAGTGACAGTATATAAATGACTTGTTTTGCAGACAGCAGATGGTGAGTATCACAGGGAGCGGGAGAGATAGAGGGAATGAGAGGAGGATGGGAGGGAGGAACGGGGGTCCATGCAGCTACAAACACACTGCCTACCAGCTGCTGCTGTTGAATTGGAATCATATCCACAAACACAATTAAGTCATTTTCGAAACTTCCACCAGTCAATAAAGAGTATTGTGCGGAAAATCAATAACATTGATTTGCACCCTAATTGCTTGTTGAATTCAATTTTAGCAGCTAACCAGAAAACACTACTATGCTTACATTATTTCTAGTGTTAAATTAATCTACTGAAAACTAAAAACTCCACAAATAAAAATAAAATATATAAATAAATAAATAAATCAACAAACAAGACAGTTAAGCTAACTGAGATAAAATTGAATCAAATGAAAGACAAAACTCATAAAATTACTAATTTAGCATTGGCATCTAACTAAATCAAGTACTAACATGATCAAAACAAAGCACAAAATCTATTTAAAGGTGCAGTATGTAAGTTTGACTCCCAGTGGTTGAACTAAGTATTGCATTCCTGGATCAAAACAAATGCAAACACAGGTTGCCAGATTGAGGACAGGAGCGAGTGATTTAAAGTGTGTTCTAAATAGAGGCAACGGCACCCGATAGAGGAATATTCTCTATATTGAAATGAGTTTTCGTTCTAACCAACACCTCAAACTGATATATTAGAAACTGCTTTTTATTTCATGCAGCTGAAAAACAGAAAACTGACAACTGACAAAATCACCTCAGCTACACCTCATGTGCTTAATTTAGTGTTAAATGCTAATAATGTGAGTTTGAATGCCATTTTACATGACATTTATTGCCATACTTCTGAAAGCAGCAGCAGATTTCACCTCAGATCTTGAAAATAAAATGAACCATTTGAAACTGAACTTTAGAACTGTGATTCAGCATGTTAATAATGTTAAAGAAGGTTAATGTGTATTAATTAGATTATAAACCTTTACATTTCGTGAGTGCATATTCTGTGCTTCTGAATGGCTGTATTTAAATTTCTGTCGTGTTTCGTATAGTGCAAACAGCCAAATTGCTTATCACTGCAAATCTCATCATGTAGCGTGTTGTTATGACACATGGTTACAATTTAACCAGCTCACGTAATGTTTACATTTGTGATATTTATAGTATTTGCTAACTAATAACCTCATGTGGAATCTGCATCTCATTTCGGAGTCTGCAACTGTCTACCGGAGGTCACATTTCGGTCAAGGGCGCATGTTTTGAGAGCCTTTCTGAATGAATGAAATACCCGATTATCAATAAGGCAAGCCAGGGGTGCTGAAATATAATTGGTTAAAGTGGCAGTGGGCGGGTTAAAAGAACCAAAATAAAGACAGCCGTTCCGGAACGTAACAGACATTTTCAAAGCAGAATAACTGACTTCAACATTGTTTTTCAGATAAACAAGAATGTCCACTTGGCATGTTTCTTAAATATCTGCAAACATATTATGATATTTTTATACTTTAAAGAAGTCAAAAACTTACACAGAGCACCTTTAAGCTACACATTAATATTAAAAGGCAATGTAGCAAAAAACAACAACACTTTAGCCAAAGAAATGGCTTAATTTGGCTTAATTAAGATGACTCAAAATGTGAATAATACTTTAATTGCAAGAGTGTGAATAGTGGGAAGTGTAAAAAAAACGACATATATTTGTTTGCATTAAAAATAAACCTGATGCAGGCTGCTATTACACTGCATGGTTTAAGTGAACCAATTCAGATTTTCTTCTCCCATGTGGCACAGATCAGATATGGTTTATGTACGTGTAAGCAGGGAAAAAAAAAAAAAAATCACATGGATGCCAATTTACTCAAATCAGATTCAGGCCTTGTTCATATGTGGAAATTTATCCGATATGAATCGGATCTGTGTTCTCGTGTCTGCAGTGTAAGCAGGTAGATTAACGTGTGTTACCATAGAGAATGACATCAATACGGAGGCTTTCATTTCAGAATAGACTTCAGCAGAGTCTCAAACCATGAACCTCATACACGAGGACTAAAAAAGCTTTTATATTGTCATGTAGCACAAGTATTTAAGCATGTTAACAAGAGAGAAAGAGAGAGTGCAACGTACGCCACGTAAACAATATAAACTAAAACAGTTGCATACATCGAGTGCATAAATCACGCCATGGAAATGACATTAAGATGCCTACTGGTTTAAAAAAAAGCCTAGATCAAAAGAAGATGGCCAAATGAGAAATTTTATGCCATAAACTATAGTAAAACAACTTGTCAAAAAGAATGACAAAAATAAAACCCTGCGAACAGATTAAATACAGGAATGAAGAAAAGAGTGCTCTTTTATTATGAGCTGTTAGTCAGCGCCCGCTCTTTTTTTCCTAGTCAATGCGTCTTTGCCGTGTACAGTGTAAATGCAGTCAATTGAATAAGAGTCACTTTTAAAGATGATGTAAGCGGGTAGTCGAAAAAATCAGATATAGTCACAACATCGGATTCGGCCATCAAGATCTGCAGTGTAAATACAGCCAATAGCACAATCTTTAACAAACCTTTAAGTAAAGCACTGAACCATATTTCTTCCAAAGTAGAAGATAGAAAATACAGTAGATGTGAAACCCATGAGTAAGCACTTTGGGTTTCTCTTCCCAAAGGACATATTTGCATGGCAGGATCTGAACGACACATACTGACAGTCTCTAAGAGATATTCAACTGACATTGAGCTCATTCATGCTTGATCCGTGTTTCACCAATACTGATATCGCATGTTTACACCATTATTTTAAGACCTCTTGCATCTGGAAAACATAAAGTCCCTCTGAAATCAGAAATTAGCAACAATATGTTAGTCTTTAGCTTAACTATAAGCCTGTGTGCTCCAAAAAATGATAAAAGTAGCTTTTACAAGGTTTTTCTGCATCTGAAATGGCTTCATACTATATAATATGTTAAAAACAGTATGCGAGCTGAGTAGAATGTCTGTATTCATAGCATTCAAAAAACAGTATATTCTATTGGATGACCTACTACTTTCGGTGAGATTCTGAAGTCTGTATCAGATGGACGCTACGCGAGATGCCACGCCAGAGAATTATGAATGGGAGTGAAGTGTCGTGGGTAGGTCATGCGATAATAGCAAATGGTGGATGTAGTACATCCGAGTTCCATTCACACTACTCACATTCATACTATACAACATACTGTTTAACGGTCGTGTAGTAAATTCAAATGTAGTACATTCTCAAGTAGTTCTTCAGACCAATCAAATGCTCTCTGAAATCCGAAGCGTCCCCTCTCATATAAGACATAAAAGCTGCAAATGAAATCACTTACAGTATTTACATTTACCAAAGCATTCAAATAAGTTCCATGGAAGTCAATGGAGAAAAATAGCAGTATGACAGCCACTTTTAGCCAATAGCAAAACACAGCACTTTATCCATTACATTAGCAAAATTGCTAGCAATTATGTCAATTACTTTTTTATTATTATACTCATTAATTATGTCATTTCCAAAGGTACATTAGTTACATTTTAAAATACTAATGCCAGTTACTTTCTTTGCTGCGTTGAGAAGAATAAAGAGTAGAGGCCCATGCACACTGGGGTGATTTTAGATTGAGGTAAACTTAGTTTTACATTCACACATTCGTTCAGTGACTTGTGACATGCTCTCTATATTGTGTACCCTGGTACTTTGAATAAGTATGTCTTGAAAACAACATTAATAGACCATTTCAATGTGGTCACGTCATTGGCCCATGAACATTTCCTGCTTAATATCAAACTACTTCATAACTGCAACAAAAGGCAATTCAATCAAAACTTAATGTTAAAACAGCTCTCATATATTTATTTATCAATATGTGGCTCATTTTGGATTCTCGGAAGCTATAGAAATGAAATATGTAAAACAGGAAATAGGTTGGGACTATTGTCTTTGTTTACATTTCTCAAAATGGTCTATTTAATTGACTGAACAATGTTGTACTTGAATAGTCATTGGCTGATAATATGATTCCACTATTTAGAATTTGCAAAGAATATTTTGTGAAACTATATTTTGAATGAAAAAGTCCGAATGTGTGAATAAAACTTTACCTCAATTGATTTTAGCTCATGCTAATTGCTAACATTTAACACCTTGTGAATTCACAAAGGGTGACAATGTGAGCGTGCACACCAACGCTCAAAGCAGCAGGCATAAAAAGTGTAATAAAAACACCAACAACAACAACTCTGGCTTGTTTTTTATTTTTGGTTTGATTTGCAACGTTAAAAAAACAATACCTACCTTGCATTTTGCTTATGTGCCTGGAACTGCAGAAGTTACAGTAAACCCAACTTGTTTGCTGCCTGCTACTTAACTTTTTTGTTTACCAGTTAACAAGTAAAATATGAATGGTTCTAACAAGCACATGAACACTTCCTCCTCTTCCTCTTCTTCTTTTTATTGCCACTTGGCATATAACTTCTAGGTGTATTACTGCCACCTGCTGGTTAGGAGTGTGGGCCATGATCGCACATACAAACTTCTTACCTTTCTTTGATCTAAATCCTTTTATCTAATTTAGTCACTTTCAAATATAGCATCATTTTACAATAAATACTTTCCTTTATCATAACTTGGACATTTCATAATGGCATGTTACACAGTTTCTTCTTGCTCATTATGATCATATTTTCCTGTCTGATAGCACATTAACACTATCTCTCTTCTTCTTCTGCAAATTTTATGCAAAGTTGTGCAGCGCCACGTTGTGTACTGATGTTTTTCTCTTTTTCATTAAGCACAATGTAAGGTCAGGGAGTGATTTTGCATGTTCACTTTGTTCAACAATTCAACCCAAGCTTATTCTGATTATGTACTTCTATATACTTTTCTGGAGGGAAGAAAATATGTCCCAGGAGCTACATTTTTTGCAGTGAATCCACCAGAGGCTGCTGTGTACGCTTTTTCATATCTCAAATTTCTCTCCCGAGTGCCATTCGCGCCTGCTGTACTCACGTAAATCCACCAGAGGCTGCTGTCGACTGACTAACTGACAGACTGACTAACTGACCCGCCGTCCCCTTTCCCTAAACGCAACCAATAGTGTTTTAAATAGCACCGATCGACCCGCCCACCCCCTTCCGCAAACCTAACCACAGTGTTTTAAAAAAGCAACCCAGAAAAAGAAAAGCCCCCTGATTTCCACCACGTTTTCAGATTTTACCACATTCTCACCCAGTTATTAACTTGTTTATTTTATTTTTTGGTATTTGTTTTTGTCTTACTTGCTTTCTGGAACCATTCTTCACTTGACTCGAACCCCATTGTCACAGTCAACTCTGCTCTGTGTCTCAAGTTCGCCAACGTACATGTCGAGTTACTGGACAAACTGGTAACATTGGAAAAGCCGTCTATTCGGAGGTAAGCGGTCAACTGGTAAGCGCGAAAAGGAATGGCATCATACCGCCCTGTAGCTTTAGTTTTAAAGATGAAGAGCAGCCATACGTACTTCTGGCTACATAATTCACGATCTCCAGAAACTTACATAGGGCTACATTTTCAGAATTTGTTCAAAATTACTTGGATTACATGAATGGCAAAAAACGTCTCGAAAAAATTCTGCCGATATGCGCGAGCAAAAAATCACCCAGAGTGCATGAGCCTTAAGTGCAGATGTGTCGTATACAATGTGCAAACATGATGCTTACTGTACTTCTAGCTTAAATCTTAATATGTATTTTACTCACCTTCACCGCACAACAGATTCGGTATCTCTTAGAATGAAATACAATTGAAATGCAAGTTCAGAATATTCTTTCTGAAGAGAGTTGCACTTTCTTTTCATGCATCCTATCATGCAATGCAAAACAACTGTACAAACATTGATTTTAATTTTATTAAACTTGAGGATTATTCACTTTTTGGTGTAAAAGGACCTTAATTGTAAAGAAAAAAGTGGAGGAGGAAGAAAAAATATTTTTATATTATTACAAGTACAGCTTAGATGAAAAAAAGAAATGCAAAAGTAACATAGCGGGTTACTTTCCTTTAAAAGTAACAATTTGAATTACTTTTTAAAAAGTAACTCTATATTGTAATGCACTATTTTTAAAAGTACCTTTTCCTAACACTGGTGGTGACATTTTCAAAGCATTTCAGCCTTCACTGACACAATCCAATTATAAAAATGGGAAGAAAGAGATGTTATCCACAACTTGTTGCCACAGTCGACCTACCTCGCGTAACGGCGGATCACTGGCGAGGCTGTCGAGGTTGACGGAGCCCTCGTAGGTCAGGTGGTGAAAGACGTTGAGGGCACGCGCCGCCTCAGGCCCACGTTGCTTGTAGCCAAAAATAAGGTCAATCCACTGGTGCAGCTGACACGACACAAACTCGCTTTCCAAGGCCTGTCAAAGAGAGTGGGGCAATTAGAGGTGAAAGGTACACATACACAACATGAAGACAAACACACACAGACATACAGATGAACACTCCCACTGACACTCGCTGATGTTGAAGAGTAAAACAGCTTGACAACAACATTAGAGACTAGATTGTAAATGATAATTTCTGTAATAACAAATATTTACTGTTCAAATGTTTGTGGCAAGTAATTTTTTTATTTATTATATGTTTAACATATCATTTTGTGCAACTGATTAGTGCCATGTAATTCTTCGGAAATTTTTACAATTTAATAATAATAATAATAATAATAATAATAATAATAATAATAATAATAATAATAATAATAATAATAATAATATGTATTATTAATAATAATAATTGTTTAATAACATCATCCTCAGTTATAAAGTGGATTTGCAAACATTTTTGTGGAAATCAAATATTTTTTATTTGTTTATTTATTTCGGAGATAGATAGATAGATAGATAGACAGACAGACAGACAGACAGACAGACAGACAGACAGACAGACAGACAGACAGACAGACAGACAGACAGACAGACAGACAGACAGACAGACAGACAGACAGACAGACAGACAGACAGACAGACAGATAGATAGATAGATAGATAGATAGATAGATAGATAGATAGATAGATAGATAGATAGATAGATAGATAGATAGATAGATAGATAGATAGATAGATAGATAGATGGATAGATAGATAGATAGACATAAAAATAGTTGGATTGATAAATGGTCAGACAGACAGACAAAAATAGATGGATACGATGGATGTATGGACCAATGGACAGAGACATAAAAATGGATGGATGGATGGATGGATGGATGAATAGATAGATAGATAGATAGATAGATAGATAGATAGATAGATAGATAGATAGATAGATAGATAGATAGATGGATGGATGGATGGATGGATGGATGGATGGATGGATGGATGGATGGATGGATGGATGGATGGATGGATGGATGGATGGATGGATGGATGGATGGATGGATGGATGGATGGATGGATGGATGGATGGATGGATGGATGGATGGATGGATGGACATAAAAATAGATGGAGGAATGGATAAATGGATAGAGAGACAGACAAAAATAGATGGATATGATGGATGGATGAACAAACGGACAGACACAAACATAGATAGATAGATGCATGGATGGACGGACAGACGGACATAAAAATAGATGGATGGAAGGATAAATGGATGAACAGACAGTCAAAAAAAGATGGATACGATGGATGGATGGACCAATGGACAGAGACATAAAAATGGATGGATGGATGGATGGATGGATGGATGGATGGATGGATGGATGGATGGATAGATAGAAGTGCTTTTTTTAAAGATCATCGCGTCATACTGCGATAAAGGGAAAAAAAAACGATAGAATGAACAAATAACACAGAGCGGCACACAAAGACACACTTTTCTTCCCCTTCCTCTTACACACAAACACACCCAGGGCTGCTGGAATTTACACACTCGCTCTCACATCAGAAATAACAGCTATTACCAACAGAGCAAGCGGTGGTGCGCAGGGGCTCAGTTCCCCCCGGGGCATGTCATTACAATCCAAAGTGACACATGCAAAGATGGGAACACTAAGTGAAAGAAAGAGAGGAAGAAATGGCAGGAGGGTAGAGGAGGGAGAGAGAGAGAGAAAGGGAGCACAAAGACAAGGAGGGAAAGAGGGGATTAAATGAGACAGAGAGAGAAAGAGAGCAGCGGAGAGAGAAAAATAAAGGACAAGATCTAAGGACAAAACCGAGTCGGAGACTGTTTAAAAATGTATGTGCTGTTCAAGTAACCCAAGGAAAAAAACAGTATTGTTTTAAGAAACTGAAGAATTGCATTCAAATACTAGACTCATAATAAAAATACTATTATCGAAACAGAATTTGTGAGTTCATTTTAACAAGATCAGCCTAGGAATTAATAAGTATGATTTTATTTCCATCATAGAACTGAAAGGAAGATATTTCTTATAATACGCCAGGACTATATTTAAATATGGAGCATCTATGTGCGTGTTTTTATCCCATGGTATGTTGAAATTCTTGATTATGATTGGCTGGAAGGTGTGCAATAAAATTGCCCAATGCACAGGTGATTCCAGTCAGTTTTGATCACAGTTTAAACATTAGTAGTAACCATAGCAACCAGAGTCTTCATTTTAATCTTGAGAATACTGACCTGTGTTTCACTAGGAACCAGTGGTGAACTCAAAAATAGGCTATTTGCAAAGAGGTAGCTGACACATGTTACTGTGAGCTATTAGATATACATTACCTGACAAAAGTCTTGTCGCCTATCCAAGTTTTAGGAACAACAAATGATAACATGACTTCTGGTTGATCATTTGGTATGAGAAGTGGCTTATATGAAAGGCAAAGTCCTCTAGATTACACTTAATTGACCAAAATAAAATATGATCATGCTTTGATTTGTAACTATTTAATTAGGGCAGTAAGGTCTGACTTTGCTTAGACAAAAGTCTCGTCACTTAACAGAAATAATGTACAGTATAGAGTCATGGTGCAGTAGAAAAATAGTTAATATTGTGTATGACTCCCATGAGCTTGGGGGACTGCATCCATACATCTCTGCAATGACTCAAATAACTTATTAATAAAGTCATCTGGAATGGCAAAGAAAGCGTTCTTGCAGGACTTAAAGAGTTCATCAAGATTCTTTGGATTCATCTTCAATGCCTCCTTCTTCATCTTAACCCAGACATGCTCAGTAATGTTCATGTCTGGTGACTGGGCTGCCCAATCCTGGAGCACCTTGACATTCTTTGCTATCAGGAACTTTGGTGTGGAGAATGAGAAGGAGCGCTATCCTGCTGAAGAGTTTGCTCTCTTCTGTGGTTTGTAATGTAATGGTCAGCATAAATGTCTTGATACCTCAGGCTGTAGATGTTGCCATCCACTCTGCAGATCTCTTGAACGCCCCCATACTGAATGTAAAATTGACTGATTTCTGTGAGAATCTTGCGCCCATGCGAGTTCCAATAGGTTTTCTGCAGTATTTGTGATGATTGGAATGCAGTTCAACAGATGATTCAGCAGAAAAGTCAACCTTCAGCCACTTTTCCAAATGATCAATAAGAAGTCAAGTTATTATTTGTTGGACTTACAACTGGGATTGACGACAAGACTGTTGTCAGGTAGTGTATATGTGTTTTTACAGGAACACATTCTCACGCTCTCTCTCATGTGCTGACTGATTCAAAGTGAGGAGATCTAAGGTGTGGTAATAAAAATTTGGTCTAATATTGTGCTGCCAAGAGCATAAATAGTATTTAATTGTCTTGTATATTAATAGTAACTTAACTTGCGTTGGCAAATAACCACAAAACAAGTAGGTAAGAACAACAAGTACCAAATAATTTAAAGGATTTTAAATGCAGTTTGTGTTGGGCAGTTTTTTGCCTCCACGTTGTACATTTAAAATCATTTAACTTTTATCTTTTTGATTATTCATTCATTAATTTCCGGCTTAGTCCCTTTATTAATCTGGGGTCACCACAGTGGAATGAACCGCCAACTTATCCAGCACAAATTTTACGCAGCGGATGCCCTTCCAGCCACAACCCATCTCTGGGAAACATCCATACACACTCACTCACACTCATACACTACAGACAATTTAGCCTTCCCAATTCACCTGGACCGCATGTCTTTGGACTGTGGGGGAAACTGGAGCACCCGGAGGAAACCCGCGCGAACACAGGGAAAACATGCAAACTCCACACAGAAATGCTAACTGACCCAGCCGAGGCTCAAACCAGCGACCTTCTTGCTGTGAGGCGACAGCACTACCTACTGCGCCACTGCGTCGCCCTTTTTGATTAATGTTAATAAATAAAACAATGGGCTATATGCACACAGACTTGAAATTTTTTAGCCAGGCAGCCCGAGGGCTTCCGGTGAACTGTCTTTCCATTACAAAATTGTCACGTTTAAGGTCTGATTTCTTTAAAAATCAGTGATCTTCACTACCTGTTAGATATACAATATAAAGTGGGTCTCAGATCAAAAGAAGCACTGCATTTAATTCCATTTCCCCCGCCATGTCTTTAAAATATGATAGTTTATTTTACTACAGTATTTTCAATGGAATTTCTGCGCTAGCCTGTTGCTACTGACGGCGCTAGTGGTTACAACGGCTTGAGCAACTAAATGAATGCTCATGTCTATTTAACTGAATGTATTGTGATTACTTTACAACATCGATGCTGTAAAAACAACCTTGTGAAATTGAAAATAGTCACGTTAAGCTTCCACCGGAAGTTTATCGCTGGCTTTAAAACTCTAGCTGTGCATAGAGCCAATTGCAGTTTTAACAAAATGTGAGCTGACATTATGAAACTCTTGTTATTGGAAAAAAGTCCTCAAAATCTTGAGATATAATTTTGACTCCTACTTAAATTTCATGTTTGCTCAGTTCATTTACATGAATTTCAAATAAAAAGTCAGTTGAAATGAATCTAAAATGTAGAAAAGTTATATAGAAATGAAGTTAAATGCAATAAATAAATAAATTATAATTGATTAGGAGATTTTTTACAAACATTATTTTTACTAAAATGCTAAATTCAGGAATGAGAACGGTATTGTTAAGATCAATTAAGTTATTTTTAATGCCAAACAGGTTCAAACCATACATAAGAAGAAAATAATGACTATATTATCATGCTTGAGCCAATTATTTATTAAAACTATCTTTAAAAGTGTAAAGACACCACTAAATGAGATTTCGAAACACCACACAATGCATTTCAGAGCTATACCGAAAAAGAGCGAGGAACCAAACTGAGACGTGAACAGTTTGCAGGCTCATGTCAAGTAGTCATGTCAAAAAGTATCTGAGGTGTTTTGACAACCCCAAGTCCTTTCTTTAAGAAAACCTCGCTTTAACAGACAGCTACTTGTGTGATCTTTGGATATGTGCATGTGTATGTGTCTGAATAGCTGAACGTGTTAAACCAGGAAAAAAAAATGAGGCCAGAGGAAAGGTCACCTCCACAAAACACACACACACAGCACAGCACTGTCACTGCAGCTGAAAAGGTCAAGTGTGTTTCCTGCAGTGGACACACACACACACACGTTCCTCAGGCAACATAGACCAAAAAACACCCCTAATACTTTTATATGGGATATATCCACCCACCGGCCACTTTATTAGGTACACCTTACTAGTACCAGGTTGGACCACCATTTGCCTCCAGAAGTGCCATAATCCTTTGTGGCATAGATTCAACAAGGTACTGGAAATATTCCTCAGAGATTTTGGTCCATATTGACATGATAGTATCATGTAGTTGCTGAAGATTTGTCAGCTGCACTGAATCTCCTGTTCTACCACATCCCAAAGGTGCTCCATTGGATTGGGATCTGGTGACTGTAAAGGCCATTTGAGTACAGTGAACTCATTGTCATGTTCAAGAAACCAGTCTTAGATGATTCGCGTTATCCTGCTGGAAGTAGGACCATTCTGTGTAAACTCTGGAGAAGGTTGTGCATGAAAATCCCAGTAGATCAGTAGTTTCTGAAATACTCAGACCAGCCCGCTTGGCACCAACAACCATGCCACGTTCAAAGTCACTTAAATCACCTTTCTTCCCCCTTCTGATGCAGGGAAAGAACTGCAGCAGATCGTCTTGACTATGGCTGTTTCTCAATATGCATTCTTCAGCGGTCTTGCGTCCTCGTGTTCTTGTGCAACGTCATCATCAACTGCCAAAGTTCAGTTTCAATACTCAAGACCGCAAGAAGTGGGGTTCCGTGAAACTTCCCGGATGTGTTCTTAATATCGAGGAAGCACCGATGCAGACTTGAGCAGCAAACTCGGTTGAGAAGTCCCAGAAGTCATTGCAACTGAAGGTGGGAAGCGCAGCATTTTATACAGGTTTATTATTAAAGTTCAGAGATATAACTTATTAATTTCTAAATAGTTTCCCTAAATGAAAAGGTGAAAATAAACATTACCATAAAAATCCTAATAAAGGAATAAACACTTTAAGGGTGCTTATTAGATATAATGAAAAGGGGAAAAACAATAAATCATTGTATGATTTATTGTAATGTTTAAATAATTTTCCATTAAAAAAGTGTGAAGTTCATGTGACCATCAAGGAAGAACCAGGGAAGAACGCAGCATTTCATTTCTCAAAGGACGCGTTCTCTGTTCTCGCGGTCCCCCGAGTTCGTTCTTCCGAGAACACCTGGCAAGACCGGTCTCCACAAGAACGCAAGTCCATTCTCTGCATTCTAGAAATTGAGAAACAGCCCATGTCTACATGCCTAAATGCATTGAGTTGCTGCCATGTTATTGGCTGATTAGAAATTTGCATTAACAAGCAGTTGGACAGGTGTACCTAATAAAGTGGCTGGTCAGTGTATATATTTGAAGCACAATCAGTGGCAATAAATTGAATAAACACACTGAATGACACACCCTGAAGCAAAGTAGGAAAAAAAAGCCAAAAATGTCCACAGATTCTGTCTGGCCCTGACTATGATTAATGCTGTATTCATACTTGGTTCAAGTTAGTAAATACATTAACTAATGGACCATTATTTCACAGCATATTTTGCTTATATTTACTCAGAGTGTCAATACTTTTGACCATTACTTTACATTTCCCATTTTTTCTCTGAGTCTCTGAGTATATGTGTGAGATAAGTTATTATATGAGACAGCACACAATTTAAACCCAACCTCATTCTGCAAGGTGCACACACACCCATGAGGTCCTGTCTGCTGTGGGCCAAATCATGATTGATGAAGCCGGCATTAGGGTAACATTATAAGGGACAGTGGCCAGGCCTGTCCTCCGTGACATCATTCAGGTCAGCAGTAGATTACATTAGTATCGAGCAGTGAACTACATTACGACCTTCACTGTGGAAGAGCAGCACGCAGAGGCCTGCAGAGCACCAGAGGATGCTGTATCATATGAACAAATGAGTGTGATCTCAGGGGAACAGACGGAAGGAAATGGATTGCAGATTAAATACTGCAATACGAATTTAAGATCGCAGGTTCGGTTTAGACATGACATCAGCTGATGTAATATAGCCAGCAGAGGGATATTAGATTAGCAGGACAGCTCTTATCTCACATTTTCTGAATCAATACACTGTTTGTTTAATCATGTTTTCAATGCATTTCATGTCTATCAAGTGTCTCAACAAAGATATATATATTTATATATACGTATATATTTTTTTTTACTAGGGTTTTTTGCAGATTATTGTATAAAAACTTAAAAAATTTACAGAAAATTGCTTTTATAACACTTAACAAACCTAAAATTATGCCCTTTTACAGTCACTGGCCACTTTATTAGGTACACCTTACTACTAGTAGCAGATTGGACCCCTTTTGCCTCCAGGACTGCCTTAATCCTTTGTGGCATGGATTCAACAAAGTACTGGAAATATTCCTCAGAGATTTTGGTCTATATTGACATGATAGCATCATGCAGTTGCTGCAGATTTGTCGACTGCACATCCATGATGCGAATCTCTCGTTCCACCACATCCCAAAGGTGCTCTATTGCAGTGGTTCTCAAACGTTTTTCACCCAGTACCACCTCAGAAATAAATTGTCTCTCCAAGTACCACCATAATGACCAGTACTGAATACAGTAGCGTAGTAGGCCTAATTAAGCAGCTACAGCACTGCACAGTACAAAAACCAGGCAGATTAAGTCCTATTATTAAGAATATGTATTATTGTCAGCTACTTTAAACTTTATAAATAGTTTAAACATTAACTGTACTTGCAGACAAAAAAACTTCACTGTTTAAATTAAAATGTGCTTTTAAAAGTTAATTAAAAATGTCACTGTTCTTAAAAAGTAAAAAGAAAACTGCTTTACTTGTAAAGTATCAATGTATAGTAGCTTATCGATCAATACTGGGAAATTTAGCTTGGACCTGATAAATATTAGCTATATGTCATATTCGTATATATACAAATTTTTATACATTTTGAAATATAAGTTGCATGTACATATGACATATTTGTATATCTTTGAAATCTGAACATTGTATTTTGTAACTTGTAATTTAAATATATTATTTGGAATGACATATTTAAATTAGAAATGAGATCTGCTGCACGTCATTTACAGAAGGCCTATGTGTCAGAAAAGCCAGTGATTAAATGCATATACCCTGTATACAGTGCTTGACCAATTTATACGTGCAGTATTTTCGTGATTTGGTGTGCACGAGTTTGCGCTTAACCACCGACCACTGTTTTCAAGCAGACTTGGGTACGGTTCGTGGTTCCTCCGTCTGTGAACACGGAGACTAACTTTAATGAAATTCTACCTCTATGCTTCAAGCATGGCAAACTTGCTTAAGTCTATGTTCTGTGTCTTGCACCATTTGAATCACATCCAAATTAATTAGCTTAAATCTGAGGTAACAAACTAAACTGAAAGCTTTACAAAACATAAATAAATAACGTTGTATATAAAAAGCACACATTATTTTACACAACTACGAGCACACATTTCAACACATTTGTTATAACTAATAATGCAGCTTGATGAAATTCCTGAGTTTGCAGTAACTGAAATGCCAACACAACAGGACTGGTCTGCAGACGGGCTTCTCTAGCACGTATCTGCTCCGTAAGCGCCTCGCGTCTCTTTCTCTGGCTCTGCACCAAGCAGATTGATTTTTAACATCTGATGACGCGATGCACTAAAGTAAACATTTTAAACACACCGGTGTAATCGTACGTTTCAAGGAACAGCCAATGCGTCTCAGTGTTATCGTACTAGTCAAAGGGTTGAAAGTGTGTTCGTTTTATTCTTTCATTATTCATCGAACAAGTCTGGCCATTCTCCTTTGACCTCTGGCATCAACAAGGCATTTGTGCCCACAGAACTGCCGCTCACTGGATATTTTCTCTTTTTCTGACCATTCTCTGTAAACCCTAGAGATGGTTGTGTGTGAAAATCCCAGTAGATCGGCAGTTTCTGAAATACTCAGACCAGCCCGTCTGGCACCAACAACCATGCCATGTTCAAAGTCACTTAAATCAACTTTCTTCCCCATTCTGATGCTCGGATTGAACTGCAGCAGATCGTCTTGACCATGCCTACATGCCAAAAAGCATTGAGTTGCTGCCATGTAATTGGCTGATTAGAAATTTGCATTAATGAGCAGTCGGACAGGCGTCCACCTAATAAAGTGGCAGGTGAGTGTACAGTGGGTATAGAAAAGAATCATCCCCCTTCAAAATAATTACCTTTTGTTGCATTGTAGCCTGAAATCAAGAGCGACACAGTTTTGGTTTATCTAGGTGTAATTATTCAGTACAACGTATAACATCTATGTCAAAACTATAACACCAACATGTCAGAAAACAATTAACAAGCATAAAAAACAGAATCACTCAGTTGTGAAAAGGATCACCCCCCTCCTAAAAATTACTGGTAAACTCAATCAGGTGTAGCTAATCACCTTCTTAACGAGGCACAATGCCATTTCACTTTCATTGGTGGTCAATTTGATTAGCTCAGCATGAATATAGCTTTATTGTAGGATTTCAACCCTAGGTAGTGCAACTGAAGCAAACCATCAACTATGGGTGGCAAGGCATTGTCAAAAGATCTCAGGGATAAAGTTGTGGCCAGGCACAAGGCAGGGGATGGATACAAAAAAATTTCAAATGCTTTATCAATGCCTAGAAGCACAGTGAAGTCCATTATTAAAAAGTGGCTGGTATTTGGTACAACACAGACCCTTCCTGGATCAGGACGTCGCTCCAAACTGGATGAAAGAGCTAGTAGAAAACTGGTCAGAGAGGCAACCAAAAGGCCTACAACAACTCTGAAGCAGTTGCAGGAATTTATGTCAAAGAGTGGTCATTGTGTGCATGTGACAACAATATCAAAAATTCTCCACAACTGTGGCTTGTATGGGAGGGTTGCACGAAAAAAGCCTCTTCTCAAGAAAAGCAACATAAAGTCACGACTGAGCTTTGCCAAAACGCACCTAGAAGATTCCGAGGCCACATGGAAAAAAGTGTTATGGTCAGATGAGACTAAATTTGAATTATTTGGCCTCAACACCAAACGATATGTCTGGCGGAAATCCAATACAGCTCACCATCCAAATAACACCATTCCTACCGTAAAACATGGTGGTGGAAATATCTTGTTATGGGGTTGTTTCTCTGCAGCAGGAACTGGAGCACTTGTCAGGATAGAAGGAAAAATGGATGGGACAAAATACCGACAAATTCTTGAGGAAAATCTGCTGCCCTCTGCCAGAAAGTTATCATTGGGAAGAAGGTTTACCTTCCAACATGACAACGACCCGAAGCACACAGCAAAACTGACCACACAGTGGTTAAAGGAGAAAAAGGTGAATATCCTGGCATGGCCAAGTCAGGGTCCAGACTTAAACCCCATTGAATATCTGTGGAATGACAAGAAGACTGCAGTCCACAAGCGGACACCATCAAATTTAACTGAACTTGAACAGTTCTGCAAAGAGGAGTGGGCTAATATTGCAAAGTCTAGATGTGCAAAGTTAGTAGAAACCTATCCCAACAGATTAAAGGCTGTAATTAAAGCAAAAGGTTATTCAACCAAATACTGAAACAGGGGGGTGATTCTTTTTCCAACCCATTGATTTAGTTTTTTATATGTTAATTTTTTTTTCAGACATGTTGGTGTTGTATTTTTTGGTTGGGTGTTATAAGTTGCACTAAGTAAATACAGTTAGATAAAACAAAAACTGTGTCTGTCTTCCTTTCAGGCTATAATGCAACAAAATGTAATTATTTTGAAGGGGGGTTATTCTTTTCTATACCCACTGTATATAGACAATATATACTTTTTAAGGTCACAAAGACATTATATTACGGCTTAAAATTTCTTTACAAGTATATTAAGCATCAAAAACATTGATGCATTAGCATGAAATATTAAGAACTATACATCTTTATTATGTGCATCAGCCAGAATAAAAACACATCACTTAGTAGGTTTGCACACGTTTTTAGAATTTTTGCATTAGAGCAAGTCACACTTCAACAGAACAGACATTTTATCTAGTTTTGTGGAATCAGTGTCACCATCTGTCTGAGACTGTGTTTGCCGAATCAGCATTTGTGACTGTCTCTCAGTGCAGTGTGTACTGGGCAAGATATGATTGAGTGGGATGATTAGTTTCTTGTCCAACAAATTAGTAGTAAACTGCATAATCTTATGCATTGTGTGGTTTGAATTCTGCATAATACAGGGTTTCTGCACATTTCAAAATGTCAAATTTAAGACTTTTTAAGACCACTTAGTATTAAATTTAATATCAAAAACAGACGAAAAAAAATGCAAAATCACAAAATTAGTGGTAAAATAAATGTATTTAAATGGAACAGTACTAAAGAAAGGCTAGGTGCACCATTAAACTACAGAAGAAAAAAAACATCTTAGGACTAATTTATACTTTTGCCTGGCGCTGCATCGCGGCCTCCGCTGACTGTGTGTGCACCTCACAAAACGCACGAGGCTTGCTATTCTTTATATTTAAACTAATTATTTTAATTGTTTTTATAAATTATTTTAATGATTTAAGGATTCTATAACCATTCAAGAGTTTTCTAATTAAATTTTGATGCATCACTCGCTTTTGTTCATATCTCAGACAGTTCAACCTATTAAAGTTTAATATCAATGACAAGAGAAAATGGGTTGCTCTATAATTATATTTTTTTATTATGGTAAGAATAAAAGCAAAAAAAAGTTACTAAAATTCTGACTTTTTTATTTTTATTTTGCCCACTCAACAATTCACATACTGCTGTCTAGATTCTGTCCTCTACTTATAAGCTAAAAAGAAAATAATGGTCCAACATTTCTGACCATTATCACCAATAAAGCCTAGAAAACAGAGCATCAGTATATTGTAAACCGATAAGTTCAAATATTTTCCAGTTATCAAAGAAATAATGTTACATAATTTTAGTTTGTAGCTATAACATAGTTTTAACTTCAAAATTATAATATATACATCAGTGTAAAACCTATAAATAGTGGAAAAACATATTCCGTAATATTAAAACCACCTGGGTCTCCACTTTTGCCATGGCATCTTTTCTTTTGTTTTAACCAAACTTTTTTTTACCAAAAAGTCAATTTTTTCCAGACTTTTACAAAAACTATCCTCTTTTCCCATTGCTGTTGCAATTTCTAGCCAATAATTATTGATCATCTGGTTATCTCTATGATGATCACGCATGGACGGATCATAAAGATGTCTGTACAGTCATACCTGTTTCAGACAATATCTTTTCAAAGTGATTCATATCTTTACTCTGCCAGCCGAAATCATGCCGCGTGCACCGAAAGCAAACCTCCGCGATTGTTGCTAGATCAGATATTGATGCGGCCAAGAATTATTTATAATATTTATGAAATTTCTTGTATATTATTAACCCCTACCCCCCCCCAACCATAAATCCAACCGTCACAGTAATGTATTATTAATGCTATCTATTAAATGACCCAATAAATTGTATTTTTTTTTAACGCCTACTCCCACCCCAACTCTAAACCCAACCATCACAGTACTGTAAAAATATCAATTATTGTTATACAGTGTCATAAAAAATGCAGCTATATTAATGTGCCTATCGCACTTCCAGCCAGCCGCGTATCCGATCCAGACTTTATCAACCTTCCGCAAACACAGCGATGATGTCACATTCGCCGCACGCACTGAGTTAAATAACAGAAAGCTGATTGGCTATTGCATGTTGGTCTCATTTGTAGTTGTAATACCACAAATTACATTTGGACTAGTAAAATAAAGAACTACAACACCACGAAAACCAAGCAACAACAACAAAAAATTATTTAATTGAGCATTAGTTGTAGCATTACATGGACATCAGAAAAATAAGACTTAAATATTTAAGACCTAGAACAGCGAATTTAAGACTTTTTAAGGCCTAAATTTTCGATTTTTAAATTTGAGACTTTTTAAGACCCTGCGGAAACCCTGATAATATAAAGGTGCAATAGGAGATCTTGAAAAAATGCTAATGTTAGCCTGATAGCACTGCCTGCCCAAATCCTTTGTTCAACTCCGGCAAATCTAACATGCCTTCTGAACATATACAAAATATCACAACAATACATCAAGTAACATTCACCAGAGAGAAAACTTTATATTACATTTAGTAATTACAACATCAAACTGAAAAAACAAGGTATGGTGTGGATGTTTTCCTGCCATTCTTTGTCTGAACAGATCATGTAATTGTTTCTGCTCAAACAGAGTGCAAAGAGCTATGCAATTACATATTTTGACCAGTACCTATCGTAATGTTCGGAGTGAACGTTTTGCTTGGACAAACAATTCTTGGTCCTACAGTACAGCTTTTCAAACTTAGGGAGCAAGTTTGACTCACCATCCTGTTGATCCTGACAAAGTCCTCTGGTTTCTTCGCCCAAGCTGGTAGTTCCACATCACAAACAGGGACGCCGTCATCCCTGTCACCCAGACAGTAGCCATTACTGTTTACAAACATCTCCGGCAGGTAGTAGAACTCAGGGATCAACTCCTGTGAGACAGGTGGAAGAGAAACAGGAAAAGGAGCTCAAACATTTCCACAACAGTTTTAATAATATTGTACAGTGATACAGGCAATAGGGGAGTTAAAATGGACATGTGAACATACCAATCCTTTCAACGTTACATGCTTTGTAAGCCAATTAATCAAAACATTGGCTATGTTTCAGACGGCCATGGAGAGAGTGACCCCAGGAGACCAGTGAAGGGCCATCCAGAGTACATTAAAAAACACTCTGAGAGTGTGGGAATGCGGCAAACGCACGCAGATGGGGGAGGGGGAGGATGTAAAGAACACACAAGAGATGACAGAAAACTTTATTAAAGTTTGAAATGAGCTGATGGATGGATCCGCTGCGCTCGAGGAAGCAGGTTTTGTTGTGTTCATAGGCTAAACTGCATGATGCTATTTTGAAAAGTCATTTTTTTCTGTTTATTGGATGTACTTTAATAGTTTGCATGCCCTAATGTATAAAAAACACATTTTTTAAATACTGTACATTACTACAGAATCTGTGTGCATTGTGATTGGCTATACGGCTCAAGCTTGTGTCAGAAATGCAATGCCCTTTATCAAAATTAGATTCATATTCACTGAAAAAATTCTGATAAATCAAGTAATAAATTCTGAAAAAAAAGATTTTGATAAATCTAGATGGTGGCAAAGTTCCTTATTATTAACCAGAATGAGAGTATAATTCCTAGCCATATCAATCTAGAAAATAATTTTTAAATTTTTTTTCCATCAATCTTAGTGCAAAATGTAACTTCAGAAGACTCAGGGCCCTATCACACACCCGGCGCAATATGTGAGAAGCAATACGCAATACCTGAGCAAGACATGTTTGGCGCGGTTTGTTGCTATTTTCAGACAGGCGCAACCCTAATTTTCATGTTTTGTGTCACGTTGTTTAAATAGCAAATCCATTTGCGCTACTTTGTGGACTCATGGGTGTTCCGGTCTATAAAGGAGGTGTGATAAGATGCATTGTTGGCGCGTTGCTATTTTGATGAGCTGAAACAGACCACACCATTCACCAACTTAAACCTCCAGAGAAAGTTAGTTATGCACCTATGCAGGTCCAAATGCTTACACATTGCTTAATACACACAGGATGGACAGCAATACACATATACATAATACCTTTACATGTGAAAAATATTAAAGGATTAAAATGTAAAAAAAAATTATATTTTCTACATAAAAAACCACTACTTCCATTCCTTCTTCACCTCGGGGGGCTTTTTTCAGTTTATTCATGACAATTTGTATTTCTGTAATGTTATTATTAGCAGTATTCTTTATGAAATGCATATTTATATTTGTTTTTATAAAAACAAGTTTACATTTGTGTACCTGTCGAGTTTTGGAGACGTCTGCATCACCATATGGGGTAAAAGAATAGGACGTGTGTTTGTACTGTATATAACTCTGTATATAACTATTATTGTTAATTTATTCATTTGCTGGAAATTAGAACTGAATTTAGAAATAGTTTTGAAATAAACCTCTGCGCCTAATAAACGAAATTAAATATGTAGGCGAATGAATGTCTTCAGTGGAGTTTGTATAACAGTTTCCTAATCTACGAAAGTAAAAGAGTAAAGTAAAAGTGAAGAGAAAGAGAAAGTAAAGAGGCCGAATGGAGGAGTCTCGTTCTTTATCCGCTGCAGATGGTCTGTTTAACTGTTTTCTCGCTAGTGAAGCGTTCAATTTTTCCACTTACAAAGCCATCATGTTAATAGCAAATTTGCCATGGTGTGACACAACTAACTCTTAAAGGGAATGGGAGAGGAGACTCTGATTGGTTTCATGCATATTATGCTCAAAACACACCCATAACTCATTAAGAGAATAAGCACAACCCTGTTAGACCATGCGCAAGGGCGCAGAGTGTATTTTTCCATCCTTAAAATAGCAAAAATGGATTCCGACATGCCCTAATGCTTTTGCACCATGCATTTTAGACTTTGCGCCTAGATCTTTAAAATAGAGCCCTCAAGCTGTAAATAGGAAAATAATCTCAAATCAACTTTTTGAGCAAAATGCTAATGGTCTAATCCGATGCAATGATTTATGCTAAGCTAAAATGAGCCTATTTCCAAAAAAGTGGAGTTTTTCTAAAAATGGAGGTGAACACAGTCACTGCCATATACGGCCACTAAAGAAATAATAATTTTTAACCAAATTTTTTACGCTTCCCTGACACTGATAGTCTCTCATCCACTGCCACAAGCTGCCACATTCCCAAACCTTTTCCTTTCTCACTGTTATATCAGTGCAAATTACCCATAATTCCCAGTGAGAGACGCCTCTGTACATTGGGGCATGTGCACACGAGGAATGTGACCTCCTCCCTGTTTAGTGTCACTCAAAAGGCTCCTGCCTTTGAAGAACCTTTAAAACCATTTAAAATCATTTAAGGCTTCATTCAGCCTGCACACATCTGAACCTGACAGGTTGAACATTTTCACCCCAACGCAAGTCGTATTATCTATTGACATGAACTGTTTAACTGCTTGGTGCGTAAGAGAGTTCTTAAAGGGATAGTTCACCCCCTCAAAAATTAAAAAATAAAAATTAAAAATCTGAGCTTTACTCATCCAAAATCTATTTGAGTTTGTTGAACACAAAAGAAGATATTTAAAAAAATGCTGGTTGCTGACACTAATTGAGTTCCATTGTGGGGGTTTTCTGACTATGGAAGTTAATGGGTGCCAGCAACCAGCATTCTTCCAAATGTGTTCTTTGTGTTCAACTGAAAAAAGAAACTATGAAGGTTTAAACCACATAGGTAAAAATACATATTGAGGTGATTTTCAATTTTGGGTGAACTATCCCTTTGAAATACAGTAAAGCGAGAACCTTGACATAGAGGGCCACAAGATTCAGTAAGATTACAATACAACACAGCTTGCTTTTGGTGCAGGGTCAGTATTTAAAAATACTCTTTTTTGTTATGTTGAGCCACACATTTCTTCAATCCTTCAGAATGACTCTGCTGTAGTGTCTCAGATAACTCTTAAATGCTAAAATATTGTCTTCACTATTAGAAACCTATTGGCTGGTTACTCCACAAGATTACTCCATAAAAACCCTAACCCTACCAACCCAACCCTAAACCTAACACTAACCCACTAATAAATCACTATAAATGGAATAATTAAAAATGTTTAATTACATTACAAATATTAAAATTACTATATTATTTTATCATTTAAACAATAAATCATTATGATTATTAGGGCTGCACGATATTGGAAAAATCTGATATTTATTATATTTATTTTTTCTGTGATAAATATTGGGATATGAATACAATATTAAGGTACTGAAATTGCAGCATGGTGGCGCAGTGGGTAGCACAATCACCTCACAGCAAGAAGGTCGCTGGTTAGAGCTGGGTCAGTTGGCATTTATATGTGGAGTCTGCATGTTCTTCATATATATATATATATATGCATATATATATATTACAAGGACACATAAATTTGATCCTATCAATTTCGTAGTGAATAGGCCTATAGCCTTTGACAGCAAGCATCATTGTTTTTTGAGATTGAAATAGGAATAAGGGATGATTGTGCGGGATGGTGCTGGATATGTGCGTACCTTTGAATAAAATCCTGCAGGCGCCTCGATTATCATTATTATTATCATCATTATTGTTATATTAATGTTTTATTATTCAAATAGCCAAATTCGGACTAAGGAACGTTGAATGTGCTGGCAAGTTTGTTATTTGCCTAATAAATTACAATAGACTAAAGTAATTAATTAGTAAACAATTAATACATTTAATTTCATAAATATTTTCCATATTTATTTATTCTATATATTTAGTAAATATTTTTGGTACATTAAAAAGTGTGGTTATGATGACCACCTGACAAGCTATTTCAGCTAAAAATAGTGCTTAAAATGTAACCTAAATTCAGTTTTAAATCTCATAAATAAATAGAAAATGAAGTGAATAGCTGAAAAAGAAAAAAAAACTACCCCTTTCACCAGGCAGGCTAAAACTTGAACTTTTTAAGATTTGCTGAATACAAGACGGGGGGTGGGGGGAGACTGGACACATCATAAACTGGCTCTGATATAATGATCATTTAAATATTTAACAAAATGATATCACATGTGATACTTGTCAGGTGGCACTGCTATTGATTACAATCACTCTGTGTGAATTGAACATTTTTAGGAGACTATCTTCATCAAAAAAAAAAAAAAAAATCACAACAGAAATACTAAGAAAAAATAGTTCATTGTATTTACTACATTTTGCAAAGGTAAGTGATTGAAAACAAATTATATAGGCCGAATTCAAACAAACAAATTAAGTCAAACATTACTAATTTAACAAATTTGTTGGAATTCAGCCCATATAAATAGTTTGCAACCACTTACCTTAAAATAATGTAGTATATACAATGAATCCTTTTTTCAGTGTACCTTTAACTCTACCATCCTGACTCCAAAATTAAACCTAGCACTAGGTTTAAACTCACAGGGCAACAATCAAAATTGGACAGAGCTCCAACTCCACTCTCACTGGAGGATTGGTTTATAAACTTTGCAGACAGTTGCGAACAGTTTGGGCTGCAAGCGTCGTGATCCGCGTCCTCAAGCCGCTCCGCCTGCGAGCCAATAATTCCTCTACAGCCTCATAATGGGCTGACAAGTCAATCACACTCAGACTCTTCAGCTTTACAGCGTTCGCCCTAATGACACCCTCCTGGAGAGCTGTCACCGGGCACCACTGCCTCATCACACTCCTTCAGACAGAGCTCCAACAGCACATTATTGAGAAACACTTGACGATCGGAGGGAAACTTACTCTTTCGCTCTTAGCAGGAGGCCAGAGCGCCCGAGCCAAAGACTGGAGATTTTGACAATGTTTAAAAGCCTATTTTGATACCTGGCTTGAGAATGATACAACTTCTAAAAGAAATAACTTTACATGTATATGTTCTGCATACTTTACAAATATAGTCTACTCTCTTTAACTTAACTGCACATAAAAATAGTATTGTATTTTAATCTACCTGACAAAAGTCTTGTTGTCAATCTCACCTGTAAGAGCAACAAATAATAACTTCTAGTTGATCATTTGGAAAATTGGCAAAAGGTACATTTTTCCAACGAATCATCTGATGAACTGCATCCCAATCATCACAAATACTGCAGCGACAGCGAACCCATTGGAACCTGCATGGATCCAAGATTCTCACAGGAATCAGTCAAGTTTGGTGAAGGAAAAATCATGGTTTGGGGTAACATTCAGTATTGGGGTGTGCGAGAGATCTGCAGAGTGGATGGCAACATCAACAGCCTGAAGTATCAAGACATTTGTGCTGCCCATTAGATAACAAACCACAGGAAAAGAATAATTCTTCAGCAGGATGGCGCTCCTTCCCATACTTCAGCCTCCACATCAAAATTCCTGAAAGCAAAGAAGGTCAAGGTGCTCCAGGATTGGACAGCCCAGTCACCAGACATGAACATTATTGAGCATGTCTGGGGTAAGATGAAGAAGGAGGCATTGAAGATGAATCCAAAGAATCTTGATGAACTCTGGGAGTCCTGCAAGAACGCTTTCTTTACCATTCCAGATGACTTTATTAATAAGTTATTTTAGTGATTGCAGAGATGTATGGATGCAGTCCTCCAAGCTCATGAAAGTCATACACAATATTAATTCTTTTTCCACTGCAGCATGACTTTATATTCTATACTCTACATTATTTCTGTTAAGTGACAAGACTTTTGTCTAAGCAAAGTCAGAAAGTGATCAAAAGTGAGTTTTTTCCCAGCCCAATCTCTCGAGGAAACATCACTATTTGACGTATTTTCAAAAGAGTGGCTAATTAATGAATTAATGCGATTTTAAAACACGGGGAGAACATGCAAACTCCACTTAGAAATGCCAACTGACCCAGCAAGAGGCTCAAACCAGTGACCTTCTTGTTGTAAGGCAATCATGCCACCCACTGCGCCACCATGAAGCCCAACAAATAGCATGTAATTCAAAATTTACCAGTTTCCAACATAATTCAGAATAATTTATTTTGCATTCAAAAGTAAAAAAGAAAGACTTGTGACAAGTAAAATGTGAATAAACAATGACAGAATTTTCAGTTTCAGATGAACAGTCCCTTTAAATATATACTGCATCATAATCTGACTACAAAACATATCAGCCTGTTACCTTAGCCAAGAGCAAGTTATGCAAAAAACATATATAAAATCATTGAAGCTATGAAATTAATCTCTCACTTAGATCATTTTAGCCCTTTGATGTTTTTGATGAAAGAATCTGTGTGTCTGCGAATCCAAGTAAGTGCACTCAGAAAAATAAATTATAAATAAAACTCTGGTGCTTTCAAGCGTGTTTAATAGGCTATACTATAATGCTCAGCTGCAAAAAAAGGAAGAAAAAGAAAAAAGTAATCTAAAAATGTAACCTAACATACAGATCTACAGAAAACACAAGACAGCAAACTGACAATCTTCATTTTCACATTTTACTTTAATCACGACAGCCAAAATAAGTTTAGTTTAATTGTGCATGGGGCATTCTTGCCACCTCATCGCTAATTTGTGACATTTCTCCCACAAGCCCCTGTTAATTTCAGTACTGATACAACTATCTACAGGAAAAAAAAGGTCAATGATAGACAACATAATGACCTTTGCTGGACAAAGCATGTGCTGAGGCAGTGGTCTGGAAAGATTAAAGGGCCAGCGAACTTTGATTTGCTCTTTTAATGCTGTTTCCTGCTGCATGGGATCATTACTTAAGATAGAATTACGGGTAGTGAATTTGTTTAGGGTGGAAAAAATCCAGAATAAACCTCTAAAGGCCACTGTAATGCTGCCAAAGGACATGGACGATCATATATGTGTGTAAATAAAGATTCTGCATATACACATAATTGCATTGTTTTTTATTGCATTGTTTGCATTGTTAATTTGCATTTGCAAATTCTGTATACACTGTTGTCATGCACAATTTAATAAAAAAAGCTAAATATAATCTGGAAAAAAAAGCAATTTCATTAAATATCAATATTTATTTTAAATGTAATAAAAAGCAGCAAGTAAATAAAAACAAACTGAAAAAATCTTAAACAAAATCAAATATTCAAACTTATTGAAATTAGGCTTTAATGTGAATTAAACGTGACACCACACACACATTTACACATACAGTTGAAGTCAGAATTATTAGCCCTCCAGTGATTTCAAATATTTCCCAAATTATGTTTAACAGAGCAAGGAATTTTTCACAGTATTTGCCCAAACCTTTTCTTGTGAAGGACCAAAAACCAAACTTGGTTGAGGCTAGTGGGCCGAAGGTAAATATAGTTGCCATGGGTAATTTCCTAAATTATTTAATAATATTTAAAAATAACTAGAAAACATTGCTTTTTATATTAACCAATACAGCATAATTTTATAATGAATTTATTACAATAAAAACTAAAATAATCTAATTTATGATAGACGAGTTATACTAGTTTTTGCCTTAATTTGCTCACCGATGTCTTCTTCATAGTCCTCTATCCATCAAATGACACCATTTACATTTAAAAATAATCAGATTCATTTACAACATTTAATTAAAACATGCTCTTTTGCATGTTCGGCTGTGCATCGTGTGGTCCTTCGCCTCCACGCCATGCATTAAAATCAGTTAACAAGTCGTTGATTGTCCCTTAAATATCTAGTTAAACATTATGTACTGTCAACCTGGCAAAGATAAAAGAAATAAGTTATTAGAAATGAGTTATTATTACTATTATGTTTAGAAATGCAATGAAAAACTTTCTGTTAAACAGAAATTAGGTAATAAAAAAATAAAAAATAAAAAAAATTCCTCCTTTTGAGGGTCAAGCACCCCAGATTTAATCTCGTTTTAAGGCCTTCGGTGCAAGTCTATATGAATGACCCTGGGTGTTCTGACAGTGATCTGTGCTTCACAATCTGTACAGGATGTTGATTTATAATGTGCTCCTGTACTTTACACACTGTACAATGTAACATTAATGGAGGGATAACTGTAAGGGCTTGCATGCTAGTATCATCATGTGTTTATATATATATATATATATATATATATAACAAATATAACAAATATATTCAACAGGAGGACTAATAATTCTGACTTTATCTGTACATTTTAAGATACTTTTGATGGCTGATCCAATTCCATTGACACATAATACATTCAATCAGATTAAGAATACATAACATAATAAAAACCCATAAAACCATTCTGCTCATGCATAATAAAGATCTCCTGCTCCACAAGAAAATACAAGAAATCTACTATTGTCTGTCCTAACAGATTGCTGACCATTAAACGTGTTTAACATGATCCACGCAGACACCATAGTGTTTCCAAGAGGCCTGTTTTTTTGCTAACATATCCAGTGTTTCCCTGTACAGCCGTTCATATCGCCTGCACCTCATGTTGTTGTATGCTGTTCCTCAGCCCGCGGTAGTAAAAAGCCCTGCCTTTACATAAAAGACTACATTTTAAATAGCTTTTGTCATTAATGCTTTATTAATTGCCCGAGGCGAAGCTAACCCGTCAGCGAGTGTGCTGGAAAAGTATGACACTTTTAGGTCAGCTCGAGTGCGCTTGCTGAGGCTGAAATGGAAGGAAAGCAACGGGGGGAACAACCATTACTGTGATAAAGCGATTCGTCTCTGAAATACATGCACGCCGAACAATGTTTTACTTTAAATGTTTATGAAGAATTTTTCATTTGCACATATAGCTGCTCGGAAGCTACAGGAATTAAATATCACTGCAAATCATAACAAAGCGATTCCATCTGTTTTTGGTTGACAACCAAGAGAAGCTCTGTTTATTCAAACCCTCACAGTTGCAGCTATGTTGTAGGTACTTACAGTCAGGGAGTAATGACTAGTTTCCGAGACATTATAACATATAAAACCTGCTATCTGATTACCTTCACATCTGCAGTATCACGCTGGCAGTGCCTCCACGAGCGGGCGATGCTGGAGAAAGTGCGGTTTGGGTGATCAAACTTGTTGCCGTTGGCGTTTAAGAAGAATGTGGTGAAAGGCTCCTGCAATTGAGCAAAAACAACAATGTCACTTTTATTGACCAAAATAAGCTCAAAAAACACATCTGAAAACAACCGCAGAGTATCACATGATGCTAATTAGGCACTTGTTTAGACAAATCTGCCCGCTAATGCTATGCGGTGTCCAAAACATGGGCAGAATGAAAAAGTTTAATTCATCTCAATTCATTCTTATGGTAATTGGATTCAATCTCCTGATGGAGCCCTTGTCCGTCGCACTGGGAAATGTTCCGTTTGCACAAACATCTCAATGTAGGGACTCATCTGTCAGATTATGAAGAGTTTGTGGAGGTTTTTTTTTTGTCCTCTCATTTTCTGTAACAGTGCCCGAGGCGGAGTTAATTATATGGCCTGTTGGCTGAGGAGCTCAGCTATGGCTCTAATTGGCAGATTCAGGGTCATCAGTCTGGGCTGGCAGAACGAGGAGTTGACATGGAGATGCTGGATCAGCCAGAGGAAAAAGATGATGGTGTCTACAGTCTCAGTCAAGCCTGGTGTGAAAGCTGCCAGAGGAACCGTCCAAATCATCATCATCATGGACGCAATTGGGCCGCTTGGGAAGAGCCAATTACTGCGTTTTCGCTATGCGTGTTAATTTATTTTCAGTCACACTTTATTTAAGCCTACAGTTCTCGCTATTACCAATTAACTAATACTTTTAGTTCAATAAAGTACTAATTTGCTGCTTATTAATAGGTAGTAAGGTGGTGGTTGGGTTTAGGTAGGCCTTATTGTGACTTAAATTTATCACCACATGCATTTATACATACATTTTAAGATACTTTTGATGGTTAATATTGTGCCATACGCTCAATTCCATTAACAAGCAATAGATTCAATCAGAATAGGAATACATAGAAAACAACCCATAAAACTATTTTGCTCATACATTATAACGATCTCCTGCTCCACAAGAAAATACAAGAAATTTCATTAGACTTAATTTAAGCCAACAATCATTGCTATCAACCATTAACTAGGATTTTAGCTCAATAAAGTACTCATTTGCTGCTTATTAATAGGTAGTAAGGTGGTAGTTGGGTTTAGGTAGGCCTTCATTTGAATAAAGGCCCAATCCCAATTCTATTTTTATACCCTTACCCCTTCCCCTTGGCCCTTACAACTGAGGATTAAGGGGAAGGGCTTCAAAATTTACCCCTAAAAATTGGGACAGCACTGCAGCACCTGCACACGTCATCATGTCATCACGATCTCTTGCTTCACACAAGATCAGACAATGGCGACTGCTGTAGTGATTCCAGTTGTGCTAATTTTTGGTATTTCTCTTCAGGAAATCTCTGAAGGCATATATTATGTTATCATAACAATCTAATGTGGCGATAAGATCGTAACTGTACTGTACACAGTGGCCATATTCATCTATGTAAACACACGAAAACAACATTAACATTATAGCAGACACTGTAAAAAGCTCATTCCCAGCCACTAGACTTTTCTGACAGGGTATTTAAGTGTCATCAAGTGTCAGAATGCTGTGGGACTGCTGTACAGAAGTTATTATTAGGGATTATAGATCGCGAAATTTAGATGGGTTTTTTTTAGCATTTTTTTTTCTTTTTAAAGCATGACGGTAAAACATGAACGCGATTATGAATATATAAAAACGTGTGTTTGTTTGTCATAAAAATTCGTAATAATGACAAAAAAATACTAATTTGTATATCCCCTTACTTCCAGGTTCAAAAATGCTGCCACTGTGGCTGGTGTGTTCTGGGAAATTTTCTTACCCCTTGGTTTCGAGTGTGGTCCTGAAAAATCTTCATTCGAAGGGCTATTCACCCCTTGCCCTTAGCCCTACACCTTCAAGCTAAAAAGAATTGAGACACCCCTAACCATTGGCGTGCACAAAACGAGGGGGAAGGGGAAGGGCTGAGGGGTAGAATTGAGATTGAGCCTAAATGTATCACCACACACAAATACAGATACTTTTGATGGTTGATATTGTGCCATAAGCTCAAATCCATTAACAAGCAATAGATTCAATCAGAACAGGAATACATAGAAAAAAACATAAAACCATTCTGCTCAAACATAACAAAGATCTCCTGCTCTACAAGAAAACACAATAAATCTTATCAGACTTTATTTAAGCCTACAATTCTCATTATTAACCATTAACTAGGACTTTTAGCTCAATAAAGTACTAATTTGCTGCTTAATAGTTAGTAAGGTAATAGTTGTGCTTAAGTTTTGGGTAAAGTTAGGAATGTACTGTATAACAAGATCATGCAGAATGTACTTTATGGGTACCAATAAACAGCCAGCTAGGTAATCTTATCTAACCCTCTATAAAGTGTTACCTTATTATTTCTTTCAAAGATGGATATATTTTAAAAGTAGAATTCCTCATTAAATAAGGTTTGATTGTACAGTACAACATCCTTTAAAAGAAATAAAGTGTTAAAGCCTAGAATTTTGTCAATTAATACTAGATTTAAAATGATCCAATACAACTGGCCAATGCGTACTTATATCATACCCGAAAAACTTACGTTTAACCTAAACATGTTTCAAACGGCAAAAAAACAAAGGAACATTCTTTCATTGTATCTGGGAATGTGAGGTAGTTTAGATTTTCTAGAAAAATGTAATAACATTAATCTCCTCAATTATTTCAAAACCAATTCCAGTTACACCTGAAATAAGTGCTTTGGGTTTATTTTCTGTCATTTGTCTATTTGTCATTACCAGGTTTTCAAACTAAAATGACTGACATGTGTCTTCTACTTGCAAGACGTTTGATAGCATTGACCACTGGCTGAAAGATTTAACACATCACATTGCACTGGAAAGAATTACCTACAGTATAAGGGGCAAATTAAAGGAGTACCATACAATTTGGGATCTGTTAATACAGTTTTTGGAACAAAATCGTACATTGGCACAAGCAAATACGTCTCACTCTACTGATTAATTGATTGATATGTGTACATGTGTATTTTGTATGTGGAATACAGTATATGGTTTTATTTGTCTTAGCCCATGTAAAACAATATATTTACCTGTTGAACTGAATTTGGATGCTTTGGGGGAGGGAGGGGGAGAGTTAAAATGTATTTTTTTTTAAAAATGTATGATTTCATGTTAAAGTTCATGTGCTTTTTTCTTTTTTTTTTCTTCTTTTTTTACAATAAAACAATAAATATATATATTCAGTCGTGCGAAAATATATGATTTTTAAAAAGGAGGCGTGGCACCCAACCCCACTCCTAAACCCAACCATCATTTGGGGAAAAGTAAATCATACTGAATTCTACAAATGAGATCATACAAATTAGCCAAAGTTACGAGATTGTGAGATATAGTGCATTTTTTTAAATCAAAAACAACAACAGTGGTAGAGTAACTAATAGAAGTAGCCATTTATTTTTATTGCGATGTCAGAATTTTGGGCTTTATTCATCTTCCTGGTATATACAAACTCACTTTCCTTCAACATATGTTATCAGGGGTCGCCATGCACAGCACTATAATATGCCATTTATTTACTCTGGCACGTTTTACCACTGGATGCACTTATTGTCACAATTCAGCTCTGAGATTGCAATAACTTGTGCAACCTCCAGTGCTGGGAAACATCCATACACTCTCCCATTCACACACACACACACACGCACGCACGCACGCACACACATGCACACACACTATGGCCTATTTAGTTTATCCAAATGCCCAATGCTGCATGTCTTTGGACTGTGGTGAAAATCAAAGTACCTGGAGAAAAACCATATGAATTTTAAAAACAAGAAACCCCACACAAAAGACAATGGCAAAAACTGATTTGCAAATAACACAAAGACAAAATAAAAAATGCAGCAACTGAAATGTAAGATGGGCGGCACAGTGGCTCAGTGGTTAGCACTGTTGCCTCACAACAAGAAAGTCGCTGGTTTAAGTCCCGGCTGGGCCAGTTGGCATCTCTGTGTGGAGTTTGCATGTTCTCCCCATGTTCGTGTGGGTTTCCTCAGGGTGCTCCGGTTTCCCCCACAGTCCAAAGACATGCGGTACAGGTGAATTGGATTAAATAAATTAACTGTATTGTATAAGTGTGTGAATGCAAGAGTGTATAGGTGTTTCCCAGTACTGGGCTGCAGCTGGAAGGGCATCAGCTGTGTAAAACATATGCTGCAATAGTTGGCGGTTCATTCTGCTGTGGCCACCCCTGATAAATAAGGGACTAATTCGAAAGAAAATGAATGAATAAATTAATCAAATGTAAGTTAGAAATGTTTGAAATCTTTTCCAATATAATATTACCAAACAATTCCCTGAGAGAGCATACGTAACTATAAAAAGCTCTCTTATCATCGTAGAGTACTAAAACCGTGATATGAGCGCTCTTAAACACAGGATCAACTTAATTTTCTCTGCTGATCCTTGATTTTTTTTTTTTTAACTGCCAGTCCATTGGTCCCACATCATCATCACTTGGAGACTCAGGGCAGGCGAGGACGTTAGCAGGAGACAATGATGGACACGTTTCCCCCGCGCTCCGCATGCTGTCTGAGAGGCATAAAGCTGTCACGTACCAGCATGTAAATCATTACGTAGAGCTTTTTGACTTCTCTTTCACATATGCCTGTTTACCAGCCTGTGAAATCCACTCACCGGCTCTCTGTAGCGGAACATCAGGCTCGCCGATTGAGATGTTGGGGTTGATTCGCTTGTGTGGCGTTACGTGCGCTTTGACTGACGGTGATTTGATCCACTAACTGGGCTTGGGGTTATGATATTGGAATGTTTTATGTCCTGACAGCATCGTTTTACATACAATTGTGTGGATTTTGCATGGTAAATAGGTGAGATTTAATCTGTAGATCCAATATAAGAGGCATCTGCTGTGTAATCATTGGAATATTCATGAAGATATAATTGTATTTCCTTCCATCGAAAATGGACCTGCATGCACAATATTATATATCATTCACAGAGGCATAATATGAGCCAGAAGCAGCTCAGCTCTGCTAACTATCCAGTAAAACTGGGTACTTCCCAGATGTTTAAGGTATCAAATTCCTTGCATCCATCCAATCAACGAGACTTACGATTCGGACAAGCCAGTGGAGGGTGGAGGCGGCAGTGGAATAGTGAGTTGTGTAGTGGCAGGGTGGAGTTTCCTCATCCCATGATTCATAGCGATCGGCGTAGAAAACAGCACGCTTTGGGTTCAGCGCTCCGATTGGCTGAGGAAACACACAGATGGGGGGAAAAAAATCAGGAAGTGGACATATATTTAACATTCTTTTGGTTCTATGCACTTATTTAACAACAAAAGGAACATTTAGCCCATTTCTCTTTGAGTTCACTGACGTAAGTGTGCAAAATATGAAAATGAACCACTCTGCACAAACTGTTACGTTGACAGAAGCCATGTTGCTCTCATTCTGTGTGCTTTCTATACACGAACGATAAGCAACCGTCACATAAAAAAGACTTATCGCACACATTACATCTGTGGAGCTGAGAGCTTTGCGTGCATCAGTGTGTGTGTGTGTTCATGAATGTTTGATGGAGGAGGCTGAGCAGAACTCCTTGAGGAGAAACTAGTGGATTTTTCTTGAGGTTTGTCTGTCAAACAGCATTACTATCCTATGTAATATTAGTTTGAGGATCTTGATGATTCACTCCAGGTCAGTTTAAAAATTCAGGACTTACAAGCAACTAAACATGAGTGAATATCATGTAGTAAACTTGGTATGCTGCACCAGATCTTCTGTTAACATGTTCATGCCTTTAGAAGTCACCATGAAATTGAGATACTGATAAATAAATAAATAAATAAATAAATAAAATATATATATTTTTTTATTTACATGTTCTCATAATATCTTTAATACAAAATAACTTTCTGTGCTTTTTACAAATACATTTCCTCTCTCAATTAATATAATTATTAATTTAGTTTAAAAAATATTTTACTATTTTACTCGCAATTTCTGATTTATGTTGACATTAAAGACTGACAAAAAAAAGAGTTTACAGAGGAAAGGGCAGGATATGCTCTTCTCACATGAAATTTACAAAATAGCAAACCACAACAAACCAATGACACAATTAATTCCTGACAGACAAATTCATGCCCTGCTCTATATTTTTTTCTCTCAAAATAAAGGAGGAAAGGTTTCATGCCAAATTTAAATATTGTAATACAAGGTTATATATATATTTGAAAAATAATAAATTAATAAATAAATAAATAAATAAATAAATAAATAAATAAATAAATAAATAAATAAATAAATAAATAAATAAATAAATAAATAAATAAATAAATATGTGAGTTTGGATTTAAGGGTATGTAACACCCCTCAACTAAAACCGAAAAACGTTTAATTTAACTTTTAAAGTAACACTCAACTTTTTTGGAAATCGGCTTATTTTGCAACTCCCCTAGTGTTAAACTGTTGAGTTTTACTCTTTTTTTTTTTTTTCTTTTTTTTATCGATTTAGCCGATCTACAGATCTGACGAAACATTTTTAGTATAGCTTAGCATAGATAATTGAATCAAATTTGACCATTAGCATCTCGCATTTTCCAAAAAGGTGCAGTGTTCCTTGATTGACTGTTATTTTACACAGAAACAGCATAATGGTGGCCTGAAAACGCAAACTTTTGAAAACTGATTTTTTTTAAAAAAAATCAGACAATTTTCATCTCCGTTACAAAAAATAACAATTGTGTGAGTCTGGAATTATGTGAGTTTGGATTTAAGGGTATGTAACACCCCTCAACTAAAACCTGAAAACATTTAATTTAACTTTTAAAGAAACACTCAACTTTTTGGAAATAGGTTTATTTTGCAACTCCCTAGTGTTAAACTTTTGAGTTTTACCATATTTTAATCATTTTAACCAATCTCCGGGTCTGGCGAAGCATTTTTATCTTAGCTTAGCATAGATAATTCAATTAGATTAAACCATTAACATCACACATTTTCCAAAAAGGTGCAGTGTTCCTTTAATGACTATTATTTTACACAAAAACAGCACAATGGTAGCCTGAAAACGCAAACTTTTGAAAACTGATTTTTTTTTTTTTAAATCAGACAATTTCCATCTACGTATAAGGTGTCAGGTTCTTGGCCTGAAAATTCTGGCATACATATTAAAAAAATAAACAAATAAAAATATAAATATAAGGTGTCAGGTTCTTGGCCTGACAATTCTGGCATACATATTAAAAAATAAATAAATACAAATAAAAATCAGCTTTTAAGTACATTTTTGCCAACATACACCAAGATGGAGCCATACAAATGCTTTTGTGAATTAATTAATTGAAAAGTATGTGTTCAAAAGAATAATTTATTCTCTAATTAGACATTATGCTGATTTTTGAGAGAACTTCTGCAGTATTTTGAAGGAAGAATGCTGCAGAAGAGAAATCCCTATACTGTAGGAGTTGACTGTCCACATATCCACGTATCTCTGTGTTTATATGTGGGTGTAAGGCAATCCGAAAGGCCTCAGCTAAAGACAGCGAGTAATCTAGCCTGGCTTAACCCTGTCTGACCTGATTTACACCCTGTACGTCCGCACGGCTCTTCTTTGACCATCTTTCTGCTGTGAAACCACTCTAGAAAATCCTGCACAATGTCCAGAGTAAACAGTCACACTGGCATTCATTCGGCACTGGAAACCTCTCTCCCTCCCTCTCGCACACATACGGATGTTGATAAACCTGTCATCATACAACATAAACAATTTGTAACAGTCTCTCTTTCTCTAAATCCTGTAATGGCTGAAAGTCAAACTTAGACAGCGCATGTATTCAACTTCATCATAAGCGCTATACGAACTGTAATTGTTTCTTCGGGTAACATCTGCACAGCTCCCCCATGATGAAAACATCTTCACATTTGCTATTACTAATATAAATACATCTACAATAATATCAAGACCTGCATGTGTAGCTTCCAAATAAAGTAAAATATTAATAATAATAATTGCAGAATATGTTTAGGTCATATTATTAAAGTCAGAAATGCTATTAGAGTTATTACAGTGTCATTTAGATTTAGATTATGTTATAGTTTGCATAAATATTAAGCACTATTTTAATGGTTTAGTAACTGTTTTTGTCATTTTTTCATTTTATTTATTTATTTATTTATTTATTTATTTATTTAAATTATTCAAATTATTTATTTATTTATTTATTTATTTATTTATTTATCTAGTTAGTTAGCTATGCATGTATGCATTATTATTTTTTAAATATGGGCTGAGACTGGCTGGCTGAAATTAAAACTCTGTGTGCATATAAACACTGTTTCTTTTCAATGGGTTAAAGTAAAAAAAATAATAATAATTGACTGCTGAATTAAAAAAGAAATCCACTATTTCTCTTACGTTTATGCTATTCAGGAGCCATGTGCACACACTGACAAGTCAAATCTTCTTCTCTCTCTTTCAAGTTCAAAACAAACTTGAATAGCATTTTAGATATGTATATAGAATATCCTGTAATACATTAACATAATCAAATTAATAAAATAATCAGCAAATTAGAAATAAATGACAGAAAAAGGAATAAAAACAGACTATATATCTATAAATGATCATAATTACAAGATTAAAATGTGTAGATTATTTAAATTAGGCAACTGCGTTGATTAACATATATTGTACATCTATTTTGCAGCCAGTTTAGACCAGTCATTTCATTTTTTCATTTTGTTTAGATTTTAAAAAATTAATTATTGAATGTTTCTCTTGCTCTGGCGACTGTGCGCGCACAGTCAGCTGCGAGGGCAAGCGAAAGTTGGCTTAAAGGTAATGCAATGATGCATATAAGCTTTAAAAAGTGAAAGCAAACATTGAATCCCGGACAAAATAGGAGAATTAGAAACCCCTGGATGACTTTTTTATGTCCCAAAAAGGCATGCCTCTGTGGGTCTGCAGAGCACGTGATACTCTGTGGGAGTGTTGACAGGTCTCGCACACACTGAACGAAACGTGTAAATTATAGAAGATTTTCCTATATTTAATCGTGTATGTATATATATATATATATATATATATATATATATATATATATATATATATATATATATATATATATATATATATATATATATATATATATATATATATATATATATAAAGTGTGGGTGTATTTACAATATTATGTTAATATATTTATATATGTATTGAAATATAAAATCACTCTAAAAAAGAAGAATATTAACCAAAATTACAGTAAATTATAAACCATTTTTAAATTATTTTTTAACCCAACAGTTGTGTTTGTCCATAATATTCTCCCACATCTGTATTGAAACAACTCCATCTTTTTTAAAGTCTATTTCCTACCATCTAGCCTCTTTAGCAAAACAAGAACATTACAACATTTTTAAATTACAACCATTACCACTAATGACCAAATGATTTCATTCCACCACTGGCGAATTCCAACTAATTAGCAATTACATCAGACCTTGCTGAAAATGAGGATCACAACCAACTCAAATATTTCTTTAAAAGAACTCATGAAGCCTTTTTCAGAGTCCCAAAGCAGTCATCACTCCATTACGAAACTTCAGATTGGAACAAATTGGCCTCCATAGCTTTTCAATCAGCTGGGTCTTCAGCCAGTCAATATTAATATACAGCGTGTCATTGACGAGGAGGACGACGGCGGCCCTAGAGGGAGATCAATACTCCCCCCGAATCTGAGTGTGAGCGTGGGACAGCGGCCGCTTGTTTGGAGCAGTGTGGGAAATTTGTCTAGACTCAAAGCATGACATAAATAACAGAGCGATGTCATAACAAATATCTGGAGGAGCCGAGATATATCTGGCATTCTGGAAATAACCTTACACGCTTTAATGCAGAAGATAATGACCACAAACAAATTTCTCATTCTCTTTTATTTTCCCCCTTGAAAATATCTACTCATTTCTCTGCTCACTTCAAAACCATCCCTTCTGCCTTTCATTCCCTTCCCTTTTTTAATGACCATCCACGCCAATGTTAGCACGCTTGGAGCGAATGAAAGAGAAGTTTATGGAGATCTGTGGAGATTTATGAGCTGATAATGACCTGCCATGTGACGTCTAGGGCTGACCGTGATTGGGTGAGCAGCCACAGGAAGTCTCGCACGCTGTAAAAAAAGCTTCTTAGTGGGACCGTTGCTGGCTGCAAGATGAGTCCAGCTCATAGCAGCAAAAAAGAGCCACTTAAAGCAGGGAAATATTGTGCTTGGCATGACATGGTGTGTTTGCCCGGTTCAGCATAGCAGCTGTGGAGCAGACAGGCAACACAAATGTTTTCCAGTGCTGTGTCGAAAAGTAGCAAAACTGTCCGTCTTTGTTTTCGCTTTTTAAAAGCGGTGGCTTGTGTAGATTCAGACGTTTAAAACTTCAGGCGGAACTACTCTTGCAAAAAAACAATGGTGCCAGGAAGTACCAAGAAAAAAGTAGACTGTTAACAATTTCCCGTAGAATCTACAGTTACTTACTGGCAGCCGTTCACCAGTAACTTACTCTAAAACAATTACAGCAAAACTACTGTATTTACATTTACAGCCTTGTTTATCTTGCTGTATATGTATTTATAGAATTGTATAACTTTACTGTAAAATATACAGTAATTTTCACAATGCACCTTTAAAATACAGTAACATACTGCATAACTGTCCTACAGTAAAACACAGTTCATATTACAGTTAAATACTGTTTAATTTACAAAACACAGGGTAGGAAAAGAAAAAAGCAGCAAAAATTTACGTCTTTGTTTTTATTTTTTAATAGGGATGGCTTGTGTAGAATAAGATGTTTAAAACTTCAGGTGGAACTACTCTTGCAAAAAAACAGAGGTGCTAGGAAGTACCAAGAAAAAATTAGACTTTTAACAATTTCCTGTAGAATCTACAGTTACTTACTGGCAGCAGTTCTACAGTAACTTACTGTAAAATCAATTACAGAAAAACTACTGTATTTACATTTACAGCATTTATCTTGCTGTATATGTATTTTTAGTATTGCATAACTACTGTAAAATATAAAGTAATTTTCACAATGCAACTTTAAAATACAGTAACATACTGCATAACGGTCCTACAGTAAAATACAGTTCATATTACAGTTAAACACTGTGTAATTTACAGAAATCGTAAAAAGTGTTGGAAAAGAAAAAGTAGCAAAACATACTTTTTACATACATACTTTTTAATGAGTGAAAAAGTATATAGCATATATCATGATTCTGATTGGCTGTTGTCATTTTCCGTTTGATTCCCGCCATTAGTATTACTTTTCAGCTCTGGGTTGACCTTTGGGTAGGGGCTGCACAGCCTAGTCGACTAGATGTCTGGTTGACTTAATGCTCTGTTATGATGCTTTTTGATTGACGTTGACTAGCTTTTCTCGGTCACTCTGTGCAGATCTCATGGTTTTTTGAAACTGCCCTCGGATAATTAAAATTAATTTAAATGTTTTTTTTTTAAATGTAAATAAACTAAAACTAAAAAAGACTTTCTTCATAATAAACAAATATTGTTGTAAATACTGTAAAAATGTTCTTGCTCTGTTAAACATTACTTGGGAACTATTTTAATATTATTTGGGCTAATATTTTTCCCTTCAAATGTGCATACTGTAAAGCCACTTACTGTATAAAGTGTCACCTTATTTCTGTACAAAATGAAACTGGGTTTGTATAACTACAATCTTTAAGGTATAAGACCGCTGATGTCCTCCTTTGTGAAACGAGAGGAGAAAAAAATCTATGTTAACCGCTTTGGCTATCTAGCAATTTACTATTTCCTATTCCAAGTTCAATGACATGCTGAGTGCACTTAATAGGGTGAACAAAGAACCATGTAATTGTCTTACGCAAGACCCTGTGGGGAATCTGTCTTAAATAAAAACAGGGCTTGGTGTAAATTTAAGGCTTTCCAGACTCCCGTTCTCTAAGCTATGTGGAGGAAACACCTCGCAACAGATGCTAAGAGTGAGACCGGGGTGACTGATAAAGAATCCAACCCACAAAAAAAAATCCAAGTTAGCCTATATAAAAGTCTTGAGTGTTGTTCAAAGATACTAAAAAGCATTTTGGATTGTGACAAAATGATGCAGCAAATTTAAACTCCAGAAAGAAAACCTCCAAGGGAATAGGTATCAGAAATCATAACAATTAATAAAAATGTATCTCAAAATGTATTTAAAAAAATTAAAAACTGCTTTTATTCTAGCCGAAATTAAACAAATAAGACTTTCTCCAGAAGAAAAAATATTATCAGAAATGCTGTGAAAAATTCATTGATGATGAACATTATCTGGGAAATATTTGAAAAATAAAAAAATAAAATAATAGGAGGTGCAACAATCACCAGCGATCTAGCCCATGCAGATCGCTGGAGAACTACAAATCTGCCATCAAATGAACTACAAATCCTATTTTATCTGTACTCACACACCAGTAGCAGATCACCCACTGATTACACACACACACAGCTGGTAACTCATCATGGACTGATTACCTGGACTTTATATTAACTTCACTTCACGCACAAATGCAGGTACGCACGCACACACACCTTGGATAACCTTTATGTTTCTGTTTTGCTCCTGTTTTGACCATTGCCTGTCTGACTACTCTTATTAATAAAGAACTGCATGTGGATCCTCAACTCAGTTGTCCAGCGTCCTACCGTTATAGGAGGGCTAATAATTCTGACTTCAACTGTAGGTATTTTATATTTTGCAAGTGCAATCAAATAATTAATTATCCCAGTGATTTACGTAAAATTGTGCTAATGTTCATAAATTATTATTAGAATATATAGGTCTGTGGGTGCACAATAAAATCAACCGTTCTTGGATTACCTTTATGTTTCTGTTTTGCTCCTGTTTTGACCATTGCCTGTCTGACTACTCTCATTAATAAGGAACTGCATGTGGTCGGCGCCAGTGGTGTAGTGGTTGGTGCGTCGACACGTGCACTCTGGTGCTCTCGGCGACCCGAGTTCAATGCCACCTGGCAGTCCTGTGCCGATCCTTCCCCTCTCTCTGCTCCCCATGCTTTCCTGTCAGTTCTCTCTACTTTCCTATCCAATAAAGGTGAAAACCCAGAAAAAATTATTATAAAAAAAATAAATAAAAAATAAAGAACTGCATGTGGACCTTCAAGTATATTGTCCAGCATCTTACCATTACAGGAGGGCTAATAATTCTGACTTCAACTGTAGGTTTTTTATATTTTGCAAGTGCAATTATGTCAGTGATTTATCTGAAAACGTGCTAATGTTCATTAATTATTATTAAACTATATAGGTCTGTGGGTGCACAATAAAGATCAACCACATATATATCAGATCACACATCTTCCTCAAGTATTTAATGAAGAATATGAGCATATCCCTTGTGACCCAATTAAAACAACTCCTCAGAGACACCTGTGCTTCGACAATCCATTCAATAAACTAATTAGCCGCAAATTAAAAAAGCCATTTGCTGTATAACAAACAATACAATTGAAGAGGCAACCAACAAAGTGCAATTGTTCACTGCGGAGTGTCTATAAAAAGCATTTGACTTCAGGTGAAGCTACATTTACGATGACTGTCACGTTTTAATTGCTTTTTAAAGAGACAAGTATTCTACTAATGAACTGGAGTCCTTTGGATTTCTTTTTAAGTTAATTGCACTGGATATGGATGTCATTTCGTCTTTATGAATGCAACCGTAACCTGTGCCTATGGAAATTAAAACAAGTACCACGAGACGAGTCATAAACACACTGT
>NC_079449.1:15878427-15888427 GCF_903798145.1 Danio aesculapii | reverse complement strand
GTAGATGGAGGATTAACATTCAGCACATGATCAGTAATCAGACGTGCTATTATTTGTAGCTTTAGGTGGATTCTAAAACGAAATCTGTCAGTGTTGTTTTCATTCTCATCTGCAGCGCTTTACTTTTTTGCGGTTGTAGTTCTTGTCATCTGAAGACAGGAGACGTTGACTGAGTGATTGACAGCGGATTTTAACCAATCATTCGTGTTCAGTTCTTAGAGCAGTGGGCCAATAAGAAGAGCGCGAAGGCGGGGCAAGCGTTGAAGGCTTTGTTTACTGCGGCAAGTTGTCATGACAAGTTTTAAACTGTTCCTGAGCGCTGCGTTTCAAGTACAAAGATGCATTCTGCCTGAATGTGTCCTAAATACTTTATGAATCAGTATTATCTTTAAAAAAATCTGAAAATATTAGCTTTCACTTGTAATACTGAAAAATATGTATTATAATCACTGAAAATTACACAATTTTTAAATCACTCTCGCGACCCCTTGAAATTATTCTGCGACCCCCGCAGAGAATAAGAGTGGCTGAGGGAGAGAGAGAGAGAGAGAGAGAGAGAGAGAGAGAGAAAGAGAGAGAGAGAGAGAGATTGGCTCAGACAGGAATGTGGTTGTTTTCAGGTCAGTGAGCTTGTGAGATGTAAACGTAAGCAAATGAGCGCATGAGAAAGAGAGAACGTGACAACCTGATGAAGGTATAGAGTAGCTGGAGTGGAGAAATGCAGACAGAAATGCAAATGATTTTGATCTAAAGCAAACACAAGCTAAAATCATAAGCTTTGTGAATGTATCTAGATAAAATCCTTGTGCTTTAAACCCTGATTAAAGAAAATAACACACAAAAAAAAAAAACAGGTCATCCTAATGTTCATGCTGAAAAGAGAATTTTATAGTTATACGTTTCATAGTTTGTAAGGTTTTTATGCAATGTCTGCTAGATAGATAGAGGTTACTATTATTTTTGCTTATATTATTATTAATAATCCTTTATTTAGCCAGGAGGTCACATTGAGATATTACTCTCTTCTTCCAGTGAGACCTGGTCAAGACAGCAGCACATAAAATTGTATGCAACAATTCACAAGAGAAATATCACATTCACAATTCATAAATTATAATCAAATTATGAAAAAGTTGTTTTTTAAAACATTTCAAGACCTTTAAAAGCATTCAGAGGTGATAATGTAGCAATATTAAATAAACGTAGCAAAGTCCAAAGATCATAGAAAGTGAAAGAACTTTTACCAAGTTCAGATAATACCCTTGGAACTATCAGCCAAACAAAATACAGAGATATCAAGTACCCTAGATAGATGTACCCTAGAAAAACTCTATTACCCTAAAACATAGGTCTCAAACTGCATTACAGGAGGGCCTCAGTTCTGCACAGTTTTGCTCCAACCCTAATCAAACACATTTAATCCAAATAATCAAGGTGTTCAAGACTACTAGAGACTATCAAGCAGGTGTGAGTTAGAGGTGGTTGGAGCTAAACTATGCAGAGCTGCAGCCCTCCAGGAATTGAGTTTGAGACCTCTGCCCTAAGGTAACAAAGATAGGAAAGAAAAAGAAATAGAGAGAAAATTTGCAAATTAGTCCTTACATATCATGTATTTATCACACAGATCATTTGACAGACAGATAGACAGACATAAAGATACCTTTGAAAGGTCTCTAAAGTTGCTGGGAACTGTCAGGTCCAGCTCTTCTGACTCGAAATTAGTGAGGACCCAAGGGAAAACTGGATACTGGTTCAGATCATTGTATGTCCTTCCTGAAAAAGTAAAAATGGGCACTGAAATTAGTAGCAGGAAGGTGGGCATCCCAGTGCCAACCAGAAATTTGGCTGTAGCTCTTGAACACATAATGGGCCCTAATATACACCCGGCGCAATAAGGCTCAAGACAAGTTTGGCGTGATTTGTTGCTATTTTCAGACCAGCCCAACCCTAATTTTTATGTTTTGCACCACGTTGTTTAAATAGCAAATCCATTTGCACTACTTTGTGGACTCATGGGTGTTTCGGTCTATAAAGGAGGTGTGTTAATTAGCATTGTTCTGAGCAACTAATAGACTGTGCCACTGACCAAGTAAAAGTTGTAAATGCGCCAATGCAGGTCCAAACGCTTAATACACACAGGATGTACAACAACACACAAATATCTTTACATATAATAAAAAATAAAAGATTAAAATGTTACAAAAATCATTATTTTCTACATAAATATAAAAAAACACTGCTTCCATGCCTTCTTCACCTTGGGGTGCTTTTTTCAGTTTATTCATGACAATTTCATTAGAATAATGTTATTATTAGCAGTATTATTTATGATGAGCATATTTATATTTGTTTTAATAAAAAAAAAAAGCTTAGATCTGTCCATCTGTCAGGCTTTTAAGACATCTGCATCACCATCTGGAGCATAAGAATAAGACGTGTGTTTGGATAGAACTCACTTTAAACACTTCATTATTATTGTTCATTTATTCGTTTGCTGGAAATTAGAACTGAATTTAGAAATAGTTTTGAAACAAATCTTTGTGTTTAACAAACAAAATTAAATATGTAGGCTAATAAATGTCTTCAGTGGAGTGAGTTTCCACTGTTTCTTTACTTCAATAAAGTAAAGGAGTAAAGTAGAGTAAAAGTAAAGAAAAGAGAAAGTGAAAGGAGGAGGCGTAATTTTTATCCTCAAGCAAATGGTCTGTTAAAATGTTTTCTTGCTAGTGAAACGTTCAGTTTTTACATTCAGTTTTTCCACTTACAACACACCTATAACTCATTAAGAGAATTAACACAACCCTGTTAGACCATATGCCAGAGCGCAAATCGCATTTTTCCATCCTTAAAATAACAAAAGTGGATGCGGACATGTCGTTAATGCTTTTGCGCCATGCGCTTTAAACTTTGCGACTAGACCGTTAAAATAGAGCCCAATGAATTGCTTTTGTGGGGTCCATGTCTACATGATATTGTGCTCATCTCCATCCCCATAATCTGCCAAAATCAATACAAAAACAAAATGAAGGCCATGATTGACAGCATGAAAGCCTTGTTTATAAAAAGCAATAAACGAGCACGCTGTGTGTAATGACAAACATCGTATCCCACTGTGAGCTGAGATGATAACAACAGCTCAGGTTTTTCCTAATAACATGTACAGTAATGGAGTCCTCAACGAGACGAACAGGCAGATGTTGCTGTGGTTGTCTGTCACCGAGCCTAATGACTGTGTTACAGCGGCGGAAGGTTATAAAAGGTTTTGTGGTTCTGCTTTCTTGGTGAAAGTTTCCTGAAAGTGAAAATTGTGTGGTGAAGTTGTGGCGTGGGTGTAATTAAAAGCATGCAGATTATTCCAGAAGATGACACCGTGCCCCTGACGCCCCTCCCTGTGGCACAGCCGGGCCTCTGCTCTGATTGGCTTGAGAGTTGCGGTAACCATGGAGACCTATATGAAGTATCCATGACGATGCACATATGCGGCAATGCAATAGACACCAGATGTGGCTTTGTCTTTTTCTCCTTGCGTTTCCCTCTCTTCATCTTTCCTTATCTCTCTTTCTCTCTTTCTTTCTGGCCCGCGCCTGATTCTTCGCTGCTGGGAATATGGATTTCAGATGGTAAGAACTGTCACAGGAGAACGAATCATAAGAAGGGAGTTATAAAATGGCTTGACTCTTCTCTAAATGCCCTATAATTTCTCTCAGATGACAGAGTCTTTATTGAGTAAGAAATGCAGGACTCAGAATAGTATAGATGCTAAACTTTTTGTTAGCCAGTATCCTCATATACTATCTATCTATCTATCTATCTATCTATCTATCTATCTATCTATCTATCTATCTATCTATCTATCTATCTATCTATCTATCTATCTATCTATCTATCTGTCTATCTATCTGTCTATCTATCTGTCTGTCTGTCTGTCTGTCTGTCTGTCTATCCACCCGTCCGTCCGTCTGTAGGTATGTCTGTCTCTCTGTCTGTCTATCTATCTATCTATCTATCTATCTATCTATCTATCTATCTATCTATCTGTCTGTCTGTCTGTCTGTCTGTCTGTCTGTCTGTCTGTCTGTCTGTCTGTCTGTCTGTCTGTCTGTCTGTCTACCCATCCGTCTGTTCGCCCGTTCGTCTGACTTTGGGTCTATCTGTCTGTCTGTCTGTCTGTGATGTGGAGCTGTGAGGAAGACACTGCTGATATACTGAAGCTCTTCAGAAAGAGATACATAGCGGCTATTTCATCTTTACAGTGTGATTACTCAGACGAGGACATGAAGCCTGGTATTTCCTCTGGCACTCTGAGAGGGCACAACTGAAACCTGATCCAGGGCTCAGTCATCCTCCAAAGTGAGTTTAACCCTGAGACGGACATATGGTGATGCAGAGAGCAGGGCTGAGTATCCATTCAGATAAACCAATTCAATTCTGATAGTGTCTCACAGGCCACATTTACACTAGTGGGTTTTAAAACGGCATTTCAGGATGAAAACGCTTCATGTCAAATCTGCCTTATAGAGAATTTCTGAATTTTTCTGAAAAAAGATCCTATTCTACAGAGAATGGCAATCTACGCTATGGCCAGCTGTGTTCCGCCATGTTATTGGACACGCTGAGGAGTGCACAATATAAACCAAAAGCTGACCGTTCTATAGCAATATCTTTTAAAAAAGCATCTTACAAACATTCAGAAAAAAATAGACTAATGTGGAAATACTTATATAAACGCTCTTTGGGTGTCTCAGTAGCTAAAATATTCTTTCTCCAGTCCTAAAGTGGAACTAGAGATAACTCAATAGAGATCAATGGGATCCAGGCTAATGTGTCCTAAATATCTCAAATGTTTTGCGATGTAACTACACATTTCTATTCCCTATACACCCTAAAACTCATCATCATTTATGCTCACTGGGCATGCACATATTCTGCAACCTTCGTACGTGCCGTTTACTGGTTTCGTAATGATTATAAGAGAGGGGCTCAATCAATCATGGAACGAATAGTCCAGAAGAAACTTTTTAAAAGTCTGCAGCTACATCCAAAAATGTGCCCTCTATACCCCCATTCACTATTCCCTACATTAATCTATTAATTAAAGTCTACTTAAAGAAGTGAATGAAAACAAGTGAGATGGTTTCCTTTTAAATTTCCCAGACGGATTAGATTTTCAGCTTCTTGTTCAGACCCTGTGATAGTTATTTAACACTTAGTAAACTATCCAATAAAAAAGTAGTTTGATTTCTGTCGTGTATACATTAATAATTAATCATAAATTGTTTAGAAATTTACACCAATAGGTTTCTGCTGTGAAATGGATCTTGGAGCCCTGGGAATTAATTTGACGTACAAACTCTAACAGTGCATTATAGGTATTCTCTATCTGCTGAGAGTACATTGATTGCACACTCATTATTGAGTTTGATTGAGTGCACTTCAGAATGTCCACTGTGGTTTCAGACAACACTTCAAATTGCCCCAAACTTTCCTCACAAACAGTGCACTATTTAATGTATTTAACGGTGTGGATGCCAGACATGACCCTCCTTTGTTTTTGATTAATGGATACAGATTTAATAAAAATGGTACTGATATTTCTAAAAATGATTTGTAAACACTCTATTTTATGTACAGTACAAGGGTACATTAAAACAGAGGCTTCCTCTCTATTTCAGAAGCATGGAATAATTAGCTATAATATGAAATATAACAGTGAGCCCCCAATTTATTGTAAATCAAAATATACACACAAAAACATACAGAAATGTTACATATACAAATAAAATAAAATATTATTCTACTATTATGCTATATATTTCAATAAAGCTATGAAACATATTCAGCCAACAGCAGCGAACTGTTCTAAAATGTTGTTCTTTTATTGATATTAAAGGGACAGTTCACCCAAAAAAATGCAATTCAGCTCTCATTTACTCAAAACACTTGTTCAAAAACTACTTGACCTTCTTTCTTCTGTTGAACAAAAAAGAAGATATTTAGAAAAATGCTGGTAGCTGGCAAATATTGACTCCAATTGTTTTTTCCCCTATGGAAATCGATGGGCACCAGCAACCAGCATTCTTTAAAATATCTTCTTTTGTGTTCAACAAAAGAAAGAAACTAATAGAGGTTTAAAACCCCATGTGGGAGAGAAAATAATGAGGCTTTTTTTGGCATTTCTGTCGATTTAATGGAATTAACGGTACATAACTAGGCTGCTGCTTATTTAAGACATACACAAATGTCTCCAAACCTAGACTTTACTAACCGTTTACATCAATAAGCCACAAAACTTGAGCTCTTGGAAACTGAGGTGATTGTGGAGAGAGTGTGTGTCTGTGTGTGCAGACTAATTATCACAGAAATCATAAATGACTGTCATTAATCTTCCTCTTAAACAGAACAGATAAAACACGGCTATGATTTATAAAGCCCTCAAGAGCATTAATACAGTACAAGGAGTTTTGTTTTAATGATGCTCATTAAACAAACATGACAATAGTTACTCTGATATTATTACAATAAGCATAAATATGGTTATTGATATTTTAAAATACAAATGTAAGTTTGAGATTATGACAAGATCAGAACTATATACACTCACCGGCCACTTTATTAGGTACACCTTACTTGTACCAGGTTGAACCGCTTTTTGCCTTCGGAACTGCCTTAATCCTCCATGGCATAGATTCATCAAGGTGCTGGAAATATTCCTCAGAAATTTTGGTCCATGTTGACATGATAGCATCATTCAGATTTATCAGCTGCACATCAATGATGCGAATCTCCCGTTCCACCACATACCAAAGATGCTCTATTGGATTGAGCCCAGGTGACTGTGGAGGCCATTTGAGTACAGTGAACTGTCTAAGATAATTCACGCTCTACGACATGGCATGTTATCCTGCTGTAAGTAGCCATCACAAGATGGGTACACTGTGGTCATAAAATGATGGACATGGTCAGCAACAATACTCAAGTAGGCTGTGGCATTGACACGATGCTCAATTGGTCCTAAATGTGCGAAGAAAATATCCCTCACACCATTACACCACCACTACCAACCTGAACCGTTGATACAAGGAAGGATGGATCCATGCTTTTATGTTGTTGATGCTAAATTCTGACCCAACCATCTGAATGTCGCAGCAGAACGAGACTCATCAGATCAGGAAACGTTTTTCCAATCTTCTATTGTCCAATTTTGGTGAGCCTGTGCGAATTGTAGCCTCAGTTTCCTGTTCTTAGCTGACAGGAGTGGCACTTGGTGTGATCTTCTGCTGCTGTAGCCCATCCGCCTCAAGGTTGGATGTGTTGTGTGTTCAGAGATGCTCTTCTGCAAACCTTGGTTGTAACGAGTGCTTATCTGAGTTACTGTTGCCTTTCTATCAGCTAGAACCAGTCTGGCCTTTCTCCTCTGGCATCAACAAGGCATTTGCGCCCACAAAACTGCCACTCACTGGATATTTTCCCTTTTTTAGACCATTCTCTGTAAGCCCTAGAGATGGTTGTGCGTGAAAATCCCAGTAGATCAGCAGTTTCTGAAATACTCGTCTGGCACTAACAGCCATGCCACATTCAAAGTCACTTAAATCACCTTTCGTCCCCATTCTGATGCTCGATTTAAACTGCAGTCTTGACCATGTCTACATGCACTGAGTTGCTGCCATGTGATTGACTGATTAGAAATTTGCATCAACGTGCAGTTAGACGGTTGTACCTAATAAAGTGGCCAGTGAGTGTATAATTGAAATTAATTTATTAATGGTATAGTTAAAGCTCATTTTAATTAAAGTATTTGTCATAGTACTTTTTATTACACAAGAAAAAAATAAATAATATAGCTTATACTGTATATACATAAGTTAAACTAAACTAAAAACTAAAAATACTTCTAAAGCATTTGTTTATTATAATGATACCCTCAACATTTAGTAAAACATTAAAAAAATCAAAACAGACCTGAACATGAATTAACAATGACCTGTTATTTTATTAACAATTATTTTTAACAAAGATAATAAGTACGGCAGCAAAAGCATTGCTAATGTTTATTAATGTATTATTAGTTAATAATGGACACAGCATTTATTGTAGTAATCTTTGTTAAAAATGGTTACCTGAAGGGCTTGTAAAAAAAAAAATTATAAAATAAAATAAAATTTACATTAAACATTAAATTACATTAAAATAAAATAAAATAAATATGATATTAAATTACAATAAAATGAAATAAATTAAACAATACATTACATTAAATACCATAAAATTTTTTAAAAAGAATTGAATTACTTTAAAATGAAATAAAATAAATTAAAATAAAATAAACAATAAATAAAATAAAATAAAATAAAATAAAATAAAATAAAATTAAATTAAATTAAATTAAATTAAATTAAATTAAATTAAATTAAATTAAATTAAATCATTAAAAAAAAAATTTAAGACAATCTAAGACAATCCATATCCATCTAAAAGACTTGCACATAATGATTTTAGCGACAGGCCAGGTCTGGGAAGAGCTAGACTTGATTAACCAGGTTAATGCCACACAGTGAAAGTGGGGCCAAGAGGAAGAGAAAGGTTGCGATGAGGGGAGTTTGAGCTGACAGGACCGAGGCCTGGGTGGAAGATGTTAATATCAGCGCAATAGTGTTTAATTAGGAGCGGAGCGGCTTCACATTAACACCCCTCTCTATGTGCTGTCGGTGGGCCGGGGTTTCACTGACACCTCTGTCAGCTCAGGTCATTACCACTCCTGCCTTTAATGAATTTTACCCCCTTCCAAACTCTGCCTTACATCTAATTAGCTGACAATAATGTTTCGAACTCACGCCGGAGCTAAATATAAATATGCATGAATATGTAGCGCGAGCAGGGATGACACATTTCAGTGTCAGGAGGAGGTGTGTGTGTGTGTGTGTGTGTGTGTGTGTGTGTGTTCGCACTAGTTCACTTCAGAGACTTTGCAACAGAGCATTTCAACTCAGAGACACACTAATTATCCCAAAGAGTCCGCAGCTCGCGCTTCTGTGCAACAATACAGAGTCTGAGTATGAGGAGAAAATATAGCTCCTAAATAAATAATAAGGGGGAAAACAGTGCATTTGTGACTGAGAGTGGTTTGTTTTTCTTTTTTCTTTTTTTAAAGAGTAATGAATAATAAACAATTCAATAAAATAGAATTATATATATATATATATATATATATATATATATATATATATATATATATATATATATATATATATGTCTTAAATTAATAAACAATTGAATGAATGAATGAATGAATGAATGAATGAATGAATGACCAAATGCACAAATAATAACCAATTCAATAAAATAGAATTATATATATATATATATATATATATATATATATATATATATATATATATATATATATATATATATATATATATATATGTCTTAAATGAATAAACAAATGAATGAATGAATGAATAAATGAATGAATGAATGAATGAATGACCAAATGCATGAATGAACGAATTTTTGTTTCAGATAGAAATCTCAAATCTTAAATGAATAATCGAATTAACGAACAAACTAATGAATTAATAAATTTTTGTATTCAGATACAAATCTCAAATCTTGAATGAATAAACACAAATGAACAAACTAATGAACGATTGAATGAATGATTTTTTCTAATCAGATAGAAATCTCAAATAAATAACGGACGAATGAATGAATGAATGAATGAATGAATGAATTAATTAATTAATTAATTAATTTTTGTTTTCAGATACAAATCTCAAATCTTAAATGAATGAACGAACAAATGAACAAACTAATGAATGAATGAATTTTGTATTCAGATACAAATCTCAAATCTTAAATGAATAAACAAATGAATGAATAAATGAATGAATGAATGAATGAACAAATGCATGAATGAACGAATTTTTGTTTCAGATAGAAATCTCAAATCTTAAATGAATAATCGAATTAACGAACACACTAATGAATTAATAAATTTTTG
>NC_079449.1:15470927-15513427 GCF_903798145.1 Danio aesculapii | reverse complement strand
CAGGAAACAACAAAAAAAATCCAGCAAAATGGCTCTTTTTGTGCCTTACATAAGAAAGAGAGTCATATGGGTGTACAATACCATGAGGGTGAGCAAATGACAGCAATTTTCATTTTCATTCAGCTCTTTTCCATACAACAATGCATGGTAATCATGTCTATCAAGTTGAAAAAAGGACAAAAAACATTACAAATAACGCCCTGCATGAATGTTCTCCAAATGTACTTTTTGTGGTGCCCTGAAAATAAAAAATGAAATTATAGAGTAACAATAAGAGGATGAGCTAAATGATGATAGTCTTTTCATGTTTCGGTAAACTATAAGGATGTGCTGTACATAGTGTCTATGAAAAAAATATTTAAATTAATATTAAAGCTTTAAATAATATTAATATTAATATGTTAAAATCTTACAATAAATACCGCAGATATTTATTAGCCATTATTTGATTAATTTAAAGCTATCAGCAAGCATATTGGCAATAATTTAAAAAGGCAGATACCAATTGTTTATTAATTACACAATGAGGAAATGAGCAGCATTGCTTTGGATAATTCAGCGTTTTTTTTTCCAAACCACTACAAAAACGGCAAAAACATTTGTATGCGTTTCATTCAAAAATGCTATTTTTAAACCAATCACATTACAGTAGAACCTGAATCATGCATTTGCTTCATTTCTAAATGAATAATCCATCTTGAACAATTCAACCCAGGTTCATTCTGAAAACATACCTCCATATACATTTCTGGAGAGCGCCAAATAAGTCCCAGGAGCTACATTTTTTGCAGTTTTTGTTTTCGCGAATCCACCAGAGGCCGCTGTGTACACTTTTTCAGATCTCACATTTCTCTCGCGAGTGCCATTTTCTCCTGCTGTTCTCACTTAAATCCACCAGAGGCCACTGTTGACTGACTGATAGACTGACCCACCCTTCTCCTTCCTTAAACCCAACCAATAGTGTTTTCAAAAGCACAGATTGACCCGCCCACTCACTTCCCAAGGACAGTTTTAAAAAGCAATCCAGAAAGACAAAATGCAGCCATACGCACTTCTGGCTACATAATTCGCAATCTCCAGAAATGTACTGTATATAGGGCTACGTTTTCAGAATGAGCCTATGTTGGAACAATTTGTTTAAATGAACGATTCAATGGATCACTCATTGAGGTCTCGTGTCGCCACCTACTGGTGGTAAAGTGTCACATTTAAAAATCCATTACAGGCCTAAATAATATCCATAAGCTAAGATATCAAGGCATTATAAAAATAAAAAAAAATAACGATTAAAAAAGTTGGTGATATCAACGTCCTGTTTGTTGCACATTAGTATATGTGAGGGGGCTTGTAAATAACTCATGAAAGAATAAAGTTACGTTTAAAACCAAGCACACCATTGTTTTTCTTGTGAAATTCATATATATATATGTGTGTGTGTGTGTGTGTGTGTTGGGGAGATTCAACAATTTGCTGTGCGTTAAATAACTTAAAATGCAATTTAAAAGCTGTTGAACCTGCATTCCACTATACAAAAATGATATACAAAAGTTAACTTGTTAACAAAAGTTCAGTGGTGAAACCACACCTCACTTTGTCGCTTTAACCAATCACCTACTCCCTAAAACTTATTTAAGGGAGACCTGCCCCCTAGTAATGTTCTTCTCGTTCTCTCGAACCCACCATCCCTCCCTCTATTCCCTCCCTTCCCATTAACAATCCTATAACCCTCTCTCCACTCCTAGGATGAATCGGGGGATCCAATCACTCTACCAAAATATTACAGAGACGGTACCCCCACTCTGAGTCTCTGGGCATCATTATAGAACGCCCGATCAACCTACCAACCTGTTCACTGTTTATCCCCTTACTTCCCTTCCCCTTCATCCCACTGTTCTCTTACCATCCCCTTAATCCCTACATCCCTACAATAAAGTCTAGCTCAAAGTGTGGTGTGGTCCATACTGGTGAAATTAATCTAATGAGCATCACTCATAGTAGTTGCTATGGTTACTAGTAATGTTTGAGGTGAGAGCATTTATTTCAAACTGTGATCAAAACTGACTGGAACAACCTGTGGGTTTCAACAAAATTAATGTACACCCTCCAGCCAATCAGAATCGAGAATTCCAACAGACCATGGAATAAATATTGGTCAATATCCTCCAACCCTAATGAACTATCTCTTTATTAATACTATGCTTTCATTTATTTGATGTTCTTTTCTAAAACATCTTAGGATAAATCTCAAAGAGCAACCTGAGGCTTAGTGTTTTGTTGGATTAGTGCTGGATAGTTCAAGAGTTGCACCAGCTCTTTAACCACTAAAGAGTCTCCACTGCATGCATACACACACACACACATAAACACCCATGCATAACAAATGTGGGCTGCAATAGGTGGCTAAAAACCAAAGAAAAAAACCCATGAGGTTTACCACAAGCCCACTGCATTGCAGACAAACCTATTATGTGTGTGTGGGAAGTAATGGAGAGAGTAAAGGAAAGAAGGAACAAACAGAACAACAGTGACTGAGTGAGTGTGTAAATCGTTTTTCAGCACACGACTGGCTGGATTCAGAGTCCCTCAGTGCCACTGCGACACACACTATATAGCAGGTATGTGGCGGCGTTAATATGCAGGTCACACACGCTGGTGAAGTGGAGAGTGGCCCTGCAGTACACACACACACACATGCAGTTGTCTTTCAGCCCAGTCAGCGTGGCCTTTACACTCCTGTGTTTACATACTGCAACCTCTTACAGTAAGAAATGCAGTCTATTAAAGTGCGTCCCAGATTGTATGCAGGTATTAAAGCACCTCTATTGTGCTTTTTCAGGTATTTCCATTCATGTAATGTGTAATGTAGCTATCTGTGAATGTAAAAACTATAGAATGTTTTTAAAGATCAAAGTGCAAGATGAATGGAGTTATTATCTCCAAAAGGAAAGGATTGATTGTGAACAGCCTGAAATGAGTAATCTCTAATTCCAGACTTAATTCCTGCACATTTGTAACAGATTTGTAATAGATTTGTGTAATACCAGCCTGTAGACTTATTTAGCGGCTTTCACTGCGGGCAATTACAGAAACTCTGTTATAGGAACTAGCCACCAGGCTTGTACTTAAGACTACTTTTCCCCCCAAGCAGATTTCTTTTTCTTACCAATGCACAGAACAGACATATATAACATGGCTCAAATAAAAAATTAAAAGCCTATTTTAGGTAAACAGTTTGGGTCAGTTATACATGAGCAATATAGGAGTATATCACACGAGTAGCAGTGCGATATGGCTGTACATCGGCACTGGTGGGAGTGTGTTGGCTCAAGGCAGCAGATCGAGTATTTACACACACACACACATATACATATATATACATAAATACATTTATGTGTGTGTATATATATATATATATATATATATATATATACAGTATGTCACAAAAGTGAGTACACCCCTCACATTTCTGCAAATATTTATTTATATCTTTTCATAGGACAACACTGCGGAAATGACTCTTTGACACAATGAAAAGTAGTCACTGTAAAGTTTGTATAACAGTGTCAATTTATTGTCCTCTTAAAATAACTAAAAATACAGCCAATAATAACTGAATCCCTGGCAACAAAAGTGAGTACACCCCTAAGTGAAAATGTACAAATTGCTCACAATTAGTAATTTTCCTTCCCCTGTGTCATGTGATTTATTCGTGTTACACTGTCTCAAGTGTCACCAGATAGCAGGTTAGTTAAATTTGGTATAAAAGCTCTTCCACTCTCTCAACTTGGCCACTGAAAGTTCAACAAGGCACCTCATGGCAAACTTCTCTCAGAAGACCTGAAAAAACAAATTCTTGCATTGCATAAAGATGGCCAAGGCTATAAGAAGATAGCCAACACTCTGAAACTATGTTGCAGCACAGTGGCTAAGACCATCCAGCACTTTAAGAGGACAGGTTCTTCATAGAAAAGGGTTTGACATGGTCGGCCCAAGAAGCTGAGTGCACGTTCTCAGCGTCACATCCAAAGATTGTCTTTGAAAAACAGATGGATGAGTGCTTCCTGCATTGCTGCAGTGATTGAAGGGATGGGAGGTCAGCCCGTCAGTGCTCAGACTGTACGCTGCACACGGCATTAAATTGGTCTGCATGGTTGTCATCCTAGAAGGAAACCTGTTCTAAAGATGATGCACAAGAAAGCTCGCAAACAATTTGCTGCAGACATGCAAACTAGGGACCAGGACTACTGGAACCATGTCCTGTGGTCTGATGAGACCAAGATAAACCCATTTGGTTACAATGGTGTCAAGCATGTGTGGCTGCAACCAGGTGAGGAGTTCAAAGACAAGTGTGTCCTGCTTACCGTCAAACATGGTGGTGGGAGTGTCATGATGTGGGGCTGCATGAGTGCTGCTGGCATTGGGGAGCTACATTTCATTGAGGAAAACATGAATTCTAACATGTACTGTGACATACTGAAGCAGTTCCCTTAGGAAACTGGGCTGCAGAGCAGTGTTCTAGCATGATAATGACCCCAAACACACCTCCAAAATGACCACTGGCTTGTTAAAGAGGCTGAGGGTAAAGGTCATGGACTGGCCAAGCATGTCTCCAGACCTAAACCCCATAGAACACCTCTGGGACATGCTGAAAAGGAAGCTGGAGAAGCACAAGGTGTCAATTGTCCACCACCTCCATGATATTGTTATGGAGGAGTGCAAGAGAATTCCAGTGGCAACCTGTGAAGCTCTGGTCAACTCCATGCCCAAGAGAATTAAAACCGTGCTAGAAAATGATAGTGGCCACACAAAATATTGACATTTCACATTTTTACTTAGGGGTGTACTCACTTTTGTTGCCAGGGGTTCAGCTATTATTGGCTGTATTTTTAGTTATTTTGAGAGCACAAAAAAACTTACACTGCTAAATGAACTTTACAGTGACTAGTTTTCATTGTGTCAAAGAGTCATTTCTGCACTGTTGTCCTATAAAAAGATATAAATAAATATTTGCAGAAGTGTGAGGGGTGTACTCACTTTTGTGACATACTGTATATATATATATATATATATATATATATATATATATGGATAAGTTGCCGGTTCATTCCACTGTGGCGACCCCAGATTAATAAAGGGACTAAGACGAAAAGAACATGAATAAATAAATGATAATGAATGTATATTTGCAGTCTATCTTTGAGAAAGACCAGCTATTGCTGTGCCACTCAAACTGCTTCATTCATTCATTCGTTCATTCATTTTCTTTTCAGCTTAGTCCCTTTATTAATTTGGGGTCGCCACAGCGGAATAAACCGCCAAACTTAATATCTTATGTTTTATACAGTGGATTCCCTTCCAGCTGCAACTCATCACTGGGAAACACCCATACACTCTCCTTTACTCACATGCACTACTGACAATTTAGCTTACCCAATTCACCCAAAGCGCATGTCTTTGGACTTGTGGGGAAACCTGGAGCACCCGGAGGAAACCCACATGAACACGGGGAGAACATGCAAACTCCACACAGAAATGCCAACTGACCCAGCCAAGGCTCGAACCAGCGACCTTCTTGCTGTGAGGCGACAGCACTACCCACTGCTCCACCACGCCACTGTTCAAATTCCTTAATCTGTGACTAAACATCGGTCTCCTCAGCAGTGACCTCCAAACAGATCAGACCAAAACTATGTTCAGCATCCACAACAAGAGCAGCTGCATCAGTATCACCACAAAATCAGAGTATATTATAGACAGCTAGCATGGCTAAATCCTGCTCTGCCTTAACAGCTAGGTTATCAAAGTACTCAATCTAAACAAACAGCTTGAGCAAACACAGAAGATCCCGGTTTAAATCACAGAACCAATGCCAGAAACCACGCAAATCCAATAAACCAGTCTGGAAATCAATATTCTGCAAGCACATTCAACTTAATCTGACACACAGACAAATGTCTTTTATTTTCATATTAGCCAGATTTGCTTGGTTACTAGCATAAAGGGAAGAGTGTGCCATAACTATTTCCAGCAAATCTGTGAGGAAGTTCTTAAACCAAGCTGTTGCTAATTATATTTGTTTTCTAATGTCAGCCTTATGGCATTAATTAAACCTTTTAGCTGAAAACTTGCTTTTTGTTGATTCATAAAATGCAATTCGATCACTTAAAAAGAGTAAAAAACAAGTACAGTCAAAACAATATTCATACAGTGACTTATAAAGCAACAGCAGTTTTACGGAAGAAACTGAAAATTTTTTATAACAGTTACAGTATTACCTTTAATCCTCTTGACAAGCAGGAAACTGATTCCTTTCTATGAACCGATTCTTTGAGAATTAAACAAATGATCACCAGTTTATTTATGTAATAATGTACATTTCACACTAATTATACATGTTTTACATGTCTTAAGCATTCAAAGTGAATTACTTTTTGACATACAGTACACCATAAGAAACCTTTGCAAACCTTCAGTTAACAAATTCACTTATCAGCAGCTCAGTTCTTTGGTCCAAGTTGGAAATATTTCCTCAGTTCAGGCATTTTCAGTGTAATTGGAGCATAGAAACTGTTTGCAAAAACAGCGTCATTGTTGTGATCGCCAGCGGTGTTTTCTCTGTTGGAGATTACATTTCACCGAACTACAACTCCCAGAACTCCTTGCGCCCATCAACTCCTGCAATAGCTGACAATAATCCGGGGTTGTTGCTTGATCGTATATGGTTGCAGCCGAAAATGAACGAGAATCATTTATATTATATATAAAATTTCCCATTTATTGTATTTTTTAACGTCTACCCCCAACCCAACAATAAATGCTCACTGCAGAGCCACTTGGGCAGAGCTGAGCTCCAGCAAGGGGGAGCTTGAGCTCCAGCTCCTCCTTCCTTGCACTACTTCTACGAGTGATGTCACCAGGGGTTGGGGTTTGGGGTGGGGTGTGTGTACGCATTAAAACAGCTTATAGGAGGAGGAGCGAGAGTGGCTCTGCAGCGAGTAGTGTCTCTGCTGTAGGGCTGTCCCATTTCTTAGGGGTAAATTTTGAAGCCCTTTCTCTTCACACTCTGTTTCAAGGGCCAAGGGGAGACGGGGAAGGGAAAAGGGTAGGGGTAAATAAAATTGAATTGAGATTGGGCCTTAAAGTTAATTGCTAAATTGCTATTTGTTTTTAAATCTCTGAGTGAAAGTAACCATTGAATATTATTAATCGCCAAGAATCAAGCTAAATATTGTCTTTAATGTTCTACTGAACAAAAAATAGTCACAATGTCTTGAACGGGAGCCTATTAACAGCATATTAAACTTTTTGGTCAACTGTTCCTTTAAATACAGCACTATATATATATATATATATATATATATATATATATATATATATATATATATATATATATATATATATATTCAACTTCATTATTTAAGTGACATTCAGGATTCATTGGGAGCAGGTATTAAAGGAACTCAGCGTGCCCATGGGCATTGACTCATTCGCATTCAAACCAAGAGCTCTTCGCGACCTAGTCAAGTATCCAAAACCGCTCAGTTACTCATAGTCTACCCAAATGTTGGCCGTCCCCGCTGGGAGTTCTGGCTGTCTCCTCCAAGCTTCCACTTCATCCTTCGAAGATCCAAGTCAGTGGCGCGCGGTGCCGTAAAGCCAATATAATCCCACTTATCTTTGATGTCATCTCTACTTACAGGCCTCATCAAGAGCATTGCACCGCATGCTTCACCAACAGCAATAGATGAGCGGCTTTATAGTAGTTTCTCACCATTCTTAAGAGATATTGTTCGAGTTTGAGAAATGGGTTTTGATTTTGGAGGGATTTCGAATGTTTTCAGCTCGCAGCAAAATGGAACCAGATATCTTTTACAAATCATTCAGGGATAATTCAGAGATAAACGTCCATTGCGACAGCCTGCGTTTAGGAAATGATGTGGAATCGATTATGTCTTTCATTTCAGTTAGAAACGTACCACCTTAAAAGTGAAAAATGAGTTCAATGATGATTCGCTTTGGAAAAGTAATAAAGCGGTTGTGAAAAAAAGCTTTTGTTATCACCATGGATGGTCAGATCAATACTGCAAAATTGAGATGCAGTCAGCACTAAAACTGCTGCATTTAGATATGAAAGCAGACTGTTTTGCTTGCTTTAGTTTATCTCATTTCCTTTAAAATGCCCCGAAAGACTCATAGTTAATTAGTCATTCACGCTACAAAGACAATTCTGTCATCTTTAACTCACCCTCATGCTCCCTCATGCATATTTGTTTCTTTAATCAAACACAAGAGATGCATCAATATTAAAATTCTGGTCAATGCTGACAATTGTTTCGTTGGCTGATGGATATCCTCTAAAATTTGTTTTTTTATATGCACACAAACGTTTGGGGTCAGGGATTTTTCTTTCTCATCATTTAATAGTTGTATTTTTTGTGAGCACATATGCAACCATTCTGCGTGAAAATGAGGAAAATACTGATATGTGACAGCATCCTAAATAATGTGATATTCAATATATGCAATTGATATTTTAAAAATGTTATAACCAACATATGCTTCATATTTTTTAGGAAAAAAAAAGCATCAGTACAACTTCTGAAAGTAAACAGCCATGTTTTACTGTAGTATAAAGAGACCCTTTAGCAATGTAAACAAAGAGAAATAAATATCACCACCAATTTGCTCCACTGCTATACTGTAGTTTTATCCCCTGAAAACTCAGTTGCTCATTTTTGTCATGTATTGCAAACCATTGCGATATCAATATCGTGATAGGCACATTTACGATCGTTTGATCACTTCTATATGTTGCACAGCCCTGACTCAAAATGTAATATCTGCTTTTTAATAACAATTCGAAGGCAAGCATCACATAAGCATCACAGAAGCAAATCTAGATATTGCTCTAGAGGAGTAAAAAGTAGATAAAAATGCCAAGAACTGATCAAACATGAAGACAGTAAGTGCACAATAGCTGCAATAGATGTTTTATTCATGTTCTTCAAGTCACCCTGGGTACTTTTTCAAGAAATAAAATGTATTTTTAATGCATCGCTGGTCAGCATAACCTTTATCAAATACTATAAAATTGTAAAAAAAAAATTCCCTATGAAATCAAACACTTGATTGATGTTCCGAATTGAATAAGTACAGTAAAAGCACGTCAGTAAATCATTTTGTTTGTAAACAGTAGGGGTGTAACGACACATAGCAATGTTGAGAAATCATGATAAAAATATGCGTCAATGCATATAACAGATGTAAAAGATATTATACATAGTATTGAGCTTGTTTTGTCCAATAGTCAGTTTACTGTATTTATAAGGTACAATTTTTCCAAGAATGTCAGTTCTATCCTCATGTACTACATTGCATAATGGCATATAAGCAGCTGCAAAATCTAAAGTGAGCTGATGCACTTGGGTTTGTTTACCACAGAGACATACAGGATGGTTAGCGAATACGTCATTATGCAAAGATACACTAGTAGCACATACTTCAATGTACGTGTTCAGAACCGTTTACTTAGGCTGCGAATAAAAGGTGATAAAGTTATAAATAATGTTCAGTTTGTGATTTACTGTTAACAATTTTCTGCAGAATCTAGAGTAACATACGGGCAGGTGTTCGCCAGTAACCTACTGTAAATTAATTACAGCAAAAATACTGTATTTACATTTGCAGCACCATTTATCTTGTTGTGTGTATATATATATACACAGTGCATCCGGAAAGTCTTCATAGCGCTTCACTTTTTCTACGTATTTTTATGTTACAGACTTTTTAAAATGTGTACTTTTACTCTTACTCAAGTAAATTATTGGAGAAAAATCAGTACTCTTACGCGTTTTTATGTTAGAGCCTTATTCCAAAATGGATTAATTTATTTCCTCAAAATTCTACACACAATACCCCATAATGACAATGTGAAAAAAGATTTTTTTAAATTGTTTTAAATTTATAAAAAATAAAAAACCTGAAAAATCACATTTACATAAGCATTCACAGCCTTTTGAGCTCTAAATTGAGCTCAGGTACACTCTGTTTCCACTGATCATTATTTAGATGTTTTAGCAGAGTTCACCTGTGGTAAATTCAGTTGATTGGACATGATTTGAGAAGGCATAAGGTCCCAGGCTTGACAGTGCATGTCAAAGCACAAACCAAGCATGAAGACAAAGGAATTGTCTGTAGACCTCCGAGACAAGATTGTCTTGAGGCACAAGGCTGGGGAAGGTTACAGAAGAATTTCTGCTGCTCTTAAAGTTTCAATGAGCACAGTGGCCTCCATCATCCGTAAGTGGAAGATGTTTGTAACCACCAGGACTCTTCCTAGAGCTGGCCGGCCATCTAAGCTAAGTGATCGGGGGAGAAGGGCCTTAGTCAGGGAGGTGATCAATAACCCGATGGTCACTCTGTCTGAGCTCCAGCATTCTTCTGTGGAGAGAGGAGAACCTTACAGAAGGACAACCATCTGTGCAGCAATCCACCAATCAGGCCTGAATGGTAGAGTGGCCAGACGGAAGCCACTCCCCACCTGGAATTTGCCAAAAGGCATCTGAAGGACTCTCAGACCATAAGAAACTAAATTATCTGGTCTGATGAGACTAAAATTAAACTCTTTGGAGTGAATGCCAGGCGTTACGTTTGGAGAAAACCAGACACCGCTCATCACAAGGCTAATACCATCCCTACAGTGAAGCATGGTGGTGGCAGCATCATGCTGTGGGGATGTTTTTCAGCAGCAGGAACTGGAAGACTAGTCAGGATAGAGGGAAAGATGAGTGCAGCAATGTACAGAGACATCCTAAATAAAAACTTGCTTCAGAGTGCTCTTGACCTCAGACTGGGGTGATGGTTCATCTTCCAGCAGGGCATTGACTCAAAGCACACCGCTAAAATATCAATGGACTCGAGTGGCTTCACAACAACTCGATGAAAGTCCTTGAGTGGCTCAGCTAGAGCCCAGACCTAAATCCTATTGTACATCTCTGAAAATGGCTGTACACTGTCGCTTCCCATCCAACCTGATAGAGCTTGAGAGGTACTGCAAAAAATACTGCATTTGCAGCACTATTAACATTGCTGTGTTTGCAACTGCAGTACTGTATATCTTTACTGTAAAATATAGTCATTTTCACAATGCAACTTTAAAATACAGTAACATACCGCATAACTGTCCAAACAGTAAAATACAGTTCATTACAGTTAAATACTGTGTAATTTGCAAAAAAAAAAAAAAAAAAAAAAAAAAAAAAAAAATCGCTAACTGTGTTGTTTCAAACAAATTAATTTATTTAATTAATTGATAATATAGAATCATGAATAGTTGTATATACAAACTCATAGTTGTATATACATGCTAAAAACAAATAGCTGATTATACATACTACATTTAATATTTTATCCAACAGTAGGCCTACATATTATAATATAACTATAGCGTTTACCATATGATTGTGACAGAACAATAATAATACTAATATTAAACTCTTTTTAGCATACCATATCGAAATAAAACCGTATTATGAGTATCGAAAATCATCAGATCGTGACTTGAGTGTATCATTACATAGTGCACAGACTCATATACATGAACTAAACTTTAACTCTGAAATCTGGACTTTACTAGAACTATGTTAAGCTGCTTTGACACAATCTACATTGTGAAAAGCGCTATATAAATAAACATGAATTGAACATGCAAAATTGCATAACAAACATGCATTTTTAATCAATTTATTGACTGCACAGCCCAGACCAAACCAGTTTCAGATTGTAGGTGCAGACTAATAATAGCTGAAAATGTAACGTCTAACTTTATGACTTTTTAGGTGAGCCATCTCTTTAAGAGCAGTCCAGCTTATTCTTTTAGCTTTAAATGCAAGGGGGTGGAGGAGACATTATGGACCTCTGCTGTCTGAGACCACCCTTTGAGAGAATCTCCGGCTCTGAACATCCACGTACTGCTATTTCTCAGCGGGCGATGAGGACAGACGTCGCTTCCTGGCGTTCTTCTGCACTTTCATCTCTCCATCCTGCTCGGCTGAGTCTCATTTGAATGTCTGTCATGCTCCCTGTCAGTCGACTGAAAGAAATAATTATCTCCTTAAGCTCATTATACCAGGAACAGCTTTAGCACTTATAGCCCACAGAGCAGCTGCGAGCGAACACAAGGTGAGGCAAATCTAAAGCAGTAGCCCATTATATGCTTTTTTTTTTTTCTTTGATGGATAAATTTGAGGATTCGTAATGTCAAACCTGTAAAAGGATTTATGTACGTTTATGTTTGCTTTGGTAAAAGTTGAATGTTAAAATGAAGCTATGACTCTGAGTAGCTTGCTAATTTGAAGAAACAGCTCACCTTAAAGTCATTTTGTTTGTGAACTACACTGTAAAAAATGCTGGATTCCACCCAATCGAGATGAGTTGGGACAACATAAATGATTTAAACTAACCTACCTTTTTTTTTTTTTTTTTTTTACAAATTTAGGTGAATTGAACGTAAAACAACAAAAAAGTTGTTCCCCTAAAAACTCAAGAATTGTGTTGTTTCAGCTTATTTAAAATAATTCAAGAGTTCACACTTAGCTGATGATTCCTCGAGTCCGGGGCTCCCTCCCATTTGCAGGGCGAGAGGGGAGTTTGTCTCGAGAACTCCCCTGCTTGTTAATGGTGAATGCAAATTATGAATAACTATGCTGATTTATAACTATGCTTATCCATGGTGTCGATTTGGTTTGGTCAATTTACTTATGTTACATGTCTTTGGTCTGTGGGAGGAAATCGGAGAGCCTGGGGGAAACCCATACAAACACGGGGAGAACATGTAAACTCCACACAGAAATGTCAACTTGGCCAGGTAAAGACTTGAACCAGTGACATTCTTGATGTGAGGCAACGGTGCCACCCTGTCAAGGAAAGGGGAGGAGTAGGGGTGGAAGGAGGGGTTCTTCGAGACAAAGATGGCTAAGGTAAGATACTCTGGTTATTTATAGCGATTTAGGAATCATCTTATTGGTAGATCATGCATTAGCTAATGCGGGACCAGCCACAGTCAATCATAAGCACTTGCTCCTCTCAAAATTAGTGTATAAATAAACTTCATAGTTTGAACAAGCAGCAAACCTAATTTTTTGAGTGTAGAGGGATGGATTATGTTAAATTATTATGTTAAAAACCAATTGGGTGGCTTCAGAATACACAAAACCCTGTGCATGTATACATACTGTACATGCACTGTTCAGATTAAATATTCTTTTATTATCCATTACAATAATTTTTTTTGGTACTATTATTATTTTTTATATACATTTTAATGTTATTATTTAGTTTAGTTAGCTTGTTTACTTTTATTTGGTTTTGTATAGTTTTTCTTTTTACTTATCTTTGTGTTTGGATTTAGCAAATATCTATGTATGTATAAATCAACATAGGCTCATTCTGAAAACGTAGCCCTATAAACATTTCTGGTGATTGCGAATTATGTAGCCAGAGGTATGTATGACTGCCTTTCATCTTTAAAACGAATGCTACGTGGCAGTATGATGTCATTCCTTTTCTCGCTTACCAGCTGACCGATTTCCACTGTTACCAGTTTGTCCAGTGGCTCACTGCATATGTCGGTGGACTTGTGATGCAGAGCGGAGTTGACAGCGATGACGCGGTTTGAGTCCGGTAAAAAACGGTTCCAGAAAGCAGGTAAGACAAAAACAAAAAAACAAAATAAACAAGTAAATAACAGGGTGAGAATGTGATAAAATCTAAAAACGTGGTAAAAATCAGGCTGCTGCGAAGGCTTTTCTTTTTCTGTATTGCTTTTGAAAACACTACATTGGGATTAGGGAAGTGGGTGCGCAGGTCAATCGGTGGTTTTTAAAACACTATTAGTTGGGTTTAGGGAAGGAGGAGGGTGGGACAGTCGATCGGTCAGTCATTCAGTCAGTCAACAGCGGCCTCTGGTGGATTTACGCGAGAAGAGCAGGTGTGAATGGCACTTACAATAGAAATTTGAGATTTCAAAAAGCGTACATAGTGGCCTCTGGTGGATTCACAAAAAAAAACCCTGCAAAAAACATACCTCCAGGGACGTATTTGACGATCCAGAAATGTATATATGCATACATAATCAGAATAAGCATGGGTTGGTTTAAATGCATTTTGTCTGAGCATTTTTCCAGGAAAGGTAATTAATTTTCTTAAAGTATATTTTATAAATTAAACAGATTTGTGTGAACTATATTTTTAAGTAAATACAATTCTGTATATTAACAATATATTAGCAATGCATTTTAAAATGATAGAATAAGGTATTAAGCTATTATAGCAGTTTCTTAATTGTGATCATCAGTATTCATTACAACCTGACTTGTTTTATTAATTAAGGACTGTACTGCATGTTAAAGGATTTTCAAGGGGTCCATGTTATCGAACACTCATTTAAAACACATTTACCGCATCTATAAGATAAATACTCTTTAATACATTTACACCATTTATGCTCACAAAAGTGTATGATGGAAATTTATAAGCAATAAATAATGTACTTTCTGATGTACACTGAAAAAGCACAAAATTCAATTCCTGAAACTCAAAGGTAAACTGGAAAAGTATGAAATTCAGCAAAATTATGTTAGTTTTTTATTTTATTTTATTTTTTAGGGGGGGGGGTGCATGGGGGGGGGGGGGGGGGGGGGGGGGGCTTTAAACCAGGTTTTACCCATTTATCATCAATGGGTTTTTAATCATTCAAAACATAATCCATTTGATTGCTATGTAGAATGATGATGCAACATTATTTCACATACTGTATATTTTGACATTTTATTTTCACAATAGTTGCGTTAAAAACTATCCCTTTCGAATAGATATACTTGTGTTTTTTTTTTTTGGTTATGCATCTTTCTGTAAAAAAAAAAGCAGTCTTTAACTTATGTCCCGCCAATGAAAGCTTCTCTCAAGACAGCACACACACACCTCAGGCCTTGTGTCCATCATCTCAGAGCTCTGTCTGCTGTGACCTTGACTGAGTAATTACCTCTGGCCCCCTACCTGTTCAACCTGTCAGACAGCACACTTCACTCAAAAAAACAGCTGAAAAACATCACATACAGTACTAAGACACACACTCATGCTCAGGTGGAAAAACTGCTGAGGGCATAGCCTAATTAACAAGTGGTAGTAAAGTAATGGATTACTGTTCATTTACTGATAATGTACTACTTGATCAAGTTAGAGTTAGCCACCTGTTAACTCATTCAAATGATCCAGTCAGAGCAAGTCACCTGTTAACTAATTGAATCAAAAGGTTCCAGTTAGAGCAAGTCACCTATTAACTGATTCAAATGATCCAGTCATTGAGTTGTATGTTAATGCATTGATTCAAATGATCAATTCAGAACGAGTTGTCTGTTAACCAATTGATTCAAATGCTTCAGTCGAAATGAATCGCCATGTTAACTAATGGATTCAATTTATCCAGGCAAAGCAGGTCACCCGTTAACTAATTGATTCAAATATCCCATTCAGACAATTAATTGCTTCAAATGCTTCAATTGCTATAACAGTGTAAGGCGTCCATTAACTATGATTACTGATTAACTGATTAAAATGATTCAGTCATTGAGTCTCTGTTAACACATTGATTCAAATGATCAAGTCATTGTGTCGTATGTTAATGCATAGATTCAAATTATCCAGTCAGAACGAGTTGTCTGTTAGATAATTGATTGAAATGATCCAGTCAAAATGAGTCACCATGTCAACTAATTGATTCAAATGAATCAGTCAGATTGAGTCTCAACAATTCACAGATTCAAATGACCCAGTCAGAGTGAGTTGTCTTAACTAATTGATTCATATAATCTGGTCAGAATAATGCCGCGGTCACACTAGAGTTTGAGCATGCAAAATTCTGTCATAAAGCACTGCAAAAAGGGGCGAGATTAAGCAAGATGATTAGACATTTTACAAAGGAAGTAATTGGTTCATATTTTACATTTCTGTCCAGAGAGGTCATGTTTTGATCTTCGATGGTTCTCACGCAGTGACATGATGTGATTTCGCAGGTCAGTGTTCAACAAGCTTGAAATTTTACAATGCAGCGAACTGCGAAATTTGTTGCAGGGGCTTGCGTTTCCGGTCTGTCGCATTCGCGTGTATATGAATGGAAGTCTATGGAGAGAAAAGTACAGTGTGACTGTGGCTTAAGTTGTCTGTTAATTGATTGAAATGATCTAGTCAAATTGAGTCACCATGTTAACTAATTGATTCAAATGAATCAGTCAGATTGAGTCTCCAGGTAACAATTCACAGATTCCAACGATCTAGCCAGGGGAGTTGTCTGTTAACTTATTGATTCGTATACTCTGGTCAGATTAGGTCTCCAGTTACAACTCACTGATTCAAATGAACCAGTCTGAACAAGTCATCTGTTAACTAATTGATTCAAATACTCCGATCAAAGTGAGTGTCAAGATAACAACCGACTCACTCAAGTGATATTCAGAACAAATCTACATTTAATAATTAAGGTAATGACAATTGAATTTACAAAATAAAATCCTGCTATTAAACTGTACAACTAGTTGTTTACCAAAGAATTTAATCTCATATTAAATTTGCCTAATTTCTGTATGCACTCAAAAACAAATCACATAAAAATAAGTACAAGCCACAACGGACTCATTTGTACTGCCAGATCTAGCTAGAACAAAACACACACAAGACCATAATAAACCAAAATAAATCCAAATACATTGTTATGAATAATAATAATAAAAATATCCACACCTACCAACTTCTTGATAAATTGTTGAGCCATATCTGAACAACTAGCCCAAAGATGATTATAATAAGTGGACATGGCAACACTTCGTAAATCTTTTCTAGCATCAACTTCCATCAAATTGCTGAATGCAACAAGGATTTGGTGCTATAATTTTAAATTGGTCAAAAATAAAGATTACAAACTTGCAAGATGTTTCTATGGTTACAACGGTGTCAATCATGCAATTCCAGGAATGAGTCATGCTCTGTACACAATGACACCACAATAAACTATTCAATACCTGACAAAAGTCTTGTCATCGATCCCAGTTAAGAGCAACAAATAATAACTTGACTTCTCATTGATCATTTGGAAAAGTGGCAGAAGTTAGATCTTTCAGATGAATCATCTGTTGAACTGCACCCCAATCTTCACAAATACTGCAGAAGACCTATTGGAACCCGCATGGACCAAGATTCTCACAGAAATCAGTCAAGTTTGGTGAAGGAGAAATCATGGTGTGGGGTTACATTCAGTATGGGGGCATGCGAGAGACCTGCATCAACAGCCTGAGGTGTCAAGACATTTGTGCTGCTCATTACATTACAAACCACACGAGAGGGCAAATTCTTCAGCAGGATAGTCCTCCTTCTCATACTTCAGCCTCCACATCAAAGTTCCTGAAAGCAAAGAAGGTCAACGTGCTCCAGAAATGGCCAGCCCAGTCACAAGACATGGACATTATTGAGCAAGAACGCTTTCTTTGCCATTCCAGATGACTTTTTTTGACATTGCAGAGATGTATGGATGCAGTCCTCCAAGCTCATGGGAGTCATACACAATATTAATTCTTTTTCCACTGCACCATGACTTTATATTCCATACTGTACATTATTTCTGTTAAGTGACAAGTCTTTTGTCTAAGCAAAGTCAGACCTTACTGTCTTAATTAAATAATTAAAAATCAAGGCATGATCATATTTTATTTTGGTCATATAAACATAATCTAGAGGCCTTTGCCTTTCATCAACTTCTGATACCAAATGATCAAGAAGTCAAGTTATTATTTGTAGTTCCTAAAACTTAGATAGGCAACAAGACCTTTGTCAGGTAGTGTAGTTTAGGAGATTTACTCTTTTATATTATTGCAATGGTCACTCCAGTATCTTACATTACAATCGGTGACCTAGTGTATTTTAAAACGAGACCATTTATGACTTACAACCACTGTTATGATGCTACTTTAGAACAGCAATTTATAATTTAGAAGAGAGCAAATACTTACACACTCAACGCAATAGTTTTAAATAAATGTAGGTTTGACTTTAAATTGTCTTGGCTGTCTAGTGAGAAAAAAGTGTATTTTCCTATATAATTTCTATGTGATGGAAAAGCGAGAGCAGAGGGAAAGATTCATTAACATTTAGCTCACACAAAGCTATTGTATGGTTTTAGAATGCAAAGAATAGAGTGTACAGCTTGTATGAATCACTTTTATGGTGATTTTCCAATTTATTTTATAATATTGGAGCCTGTGCCCCAGGCGCAGTCAATCACTCAATAAAGAAATAAATAAATAGTCATTATTTGTTATCGCTGGGTGAACTTTAACTGAATATTGACATGAATAAAATTAAAAATTAAAACTATACTAAAAAAAAGCAGTGCTCATTGTACCACACCGTTCCCAAACTTCTATTTTTGATTAATAAAAATAATACTTTTGTTAAGACCATGTTGTGATGCCATCATGAAATTGTAATTGAATGCGGTTATCCTTTGCAATAGCCTCCTCTATCAATCAAGGACAAAGCGTTAGACTAATGAAAAAGTAATTTGATTTGGAGACACAGGTAATGGAAGCTCTCTCCACATACGCTCTTTCTCCTTCACAGTGGGTTGTCATGTCCTCACCGGAGAACAGCTCAAAGACTTATGAAAAATTCAGTCGGCTCAGGTGTGTTGAGGTGCACAGACATACACATGCTCTTATCTATTGTCCAGCAGACACAAGCTCATACAGGCTTACCAGTGACAAGCTTTTGTCAAGACACACGGCCATTTGTAGTGCCAATATGTGCTACTGGCACAGCAAATACATTTTTATCAAGACAAAACTGTGAATTAAAATATGTGTGAAATAAATAAATAAAGTACAAATTGCTGATTCTAATTAAATATATTGGTTATATAGATTTTGGTGCAAAATAGTTCACCCAAAAATGAAAATGATGGATGGATGGATGGATGGATGGATGGATGGATGGATGGATGGATGGATGGATGGATGGATGGATGGATGGGATGGATGGATGGATGGATGGATGGATGGATGGATGGATGGAAGGATGGATGTTTATAAGTGGGTTTATGGATGGACACACTTCTGATACAAAATGATCAACTCAAGTTATTATTTGTAGTTCCTAAAACTTAGATAGGCAAAAAGACTTTTGTCAGGTAGTGTAATTTAGGAGAGTTGTGGTCAATGGTCACTCCAGTATCTCACATTACAGTGTGTGGCCTAGAGTATTTTAAAACAAGACCATTTATGACTTACAACCACTGTTATGCTTCTTTAGAACAGCTATACATAAGTTAGAATACAACAAATACTTACACACTCAACGCAATAGTTTTAAATAAATTTAGGTTTAATTTAAAATTGTCTTGACTGTCTAGTGAGAAAAAAGTGTATTTTACATTTGCATTCTTTGTGAAGGTAGAGAGAAGTAGAGGGAATGATTCATTAACATTTAGCTCACACATAGCTATTGTATGGCTTTAGAATGCAAAGAATAGAGTGTACAGCTTGTATGAATCACTTTTATGGTGATTTTCCAATTTGTGAATATGAACCCAATTTATGAAGAGATATGGATGGATGGATGGATGGATGGATGGATGGATGGATGGATGGATGGATATGAAGGTATAGATAGATGGATGGATGGATGGATGGATGGATGGATGGATGGATGGATGGATGGATGGATGGATGGATGGATGGATGGATGGATGGATGGATGGATGGATGGATGGACGGACGGACAGATAGAATTATGGCTGGGTGGATGGATGGATGGATGGATGGATGGGTGGATGGATGGGTGGATGGATGGATAGGTTGATGGGGATGTGTGGATGTATGGAAGGATGGATGAATGGATGGATGGATGGATGGATGGATGACCATAAAAGAGCTTTTTCAATAGCAGCTCCAAGACTCTGGAACGATCTTCCACTTTCTTTAAGAACAGCTCCATCTTTTGAGTTTTTTCAGAGATCACTGAAAACACTTATTTTCTTAAGCTTTTAATCATGTGATGTGAGTTTATGTATTTTGGTTTTGTGTATATTTGTATGTGTTTTATGTGTTTTATGTACAGCACTTTGGTACCCATTGTGGTTTGCTGAAAGTTCCCTAGAAATAAATTGAGTTGAGTTGAATTGAGTTCATGGATGGATGGAAAGGTTTATGGATGGATGGATGGATGGATGGATGGGTTAATAAGGATGGATGAATGGATGGATGGGTGTATGGATGGGTGGATGGATGGCTAAATATGTGGGTGGGTGGGTTGAATGAATGGGTTTAGATGAATGGGTGGGTGGTTTAGACAGATGGATAGATGGAATAGAAAGATAGAAATAAAAGAAAAGAAATAAAAGGTTGCATAACATAAATAGACCTTAGCAAATCATCACAAATTTAAAATATCTGTGAAATTATAGAGTAACCAATGCAATTCATCAAAAGTGAGCTCCTCCATTTTTAAGAAATGAATGGATGGCAGCTGAACTGTCTGAAAACGACACACTGATTGATGGCTCTATTACTGGCTTATTTGATCAACAGTGTAATTATTTGCATCAACAAATCTTGTCAGAACTAATCTAGCAAACGTGTCAGGTTGCTTGCTAGTTACCTGCACACACCACACCGCCTGAATCCCCAACAGGATGCCGAACACAATGAGGAGCCTTCTTTGGAAATGAATATCTCACTAATGCACACAGCATTAGTACAGTGGTAGTCGAGTGCTTCCAAAAGTATGGAAAATTACACATGCGGCAATTTATCCAAAATGACTTACTCAATTGTATGCATTGCAGCTTCTATTCTTCTATTTGAGAAGCAGGTTTCTTGCATGTGCTACGGGCTGGAAGAAAGATTGGTGCCATCTAAAACCCATTTCAATTTCAAGAAATGGAAAATGCTCTTTGGAGACTTTCCTGTTTCCTATTTAAATTCTGCTTAAAGTTGGACTGAAAAAGAATAAGGCCCATGGGCTTATTTCCCCACAGTAATCGACCCTGCTATGAATCAACGCAATGCTAGAATTTCCATTTATGTTCTGCAAAAGATGGACATTACAGAGCCGAGGAGTAAATAATTAAAAACAGCTTAGAACAACTGTCAATACATAATGATAGTTTACATTTTTGGTCACATGATAACTTTAATAATAGTTCACTAAAAATGAGAATTTGACCTTTTACAGTTTTTCTCGATTGCTAAAACACAAGTTCTGAACCCTTGCACCATTTTCTTACACCATTAAACGCAAAATCTTCAAGCACTATCAGCAAAACCTCTGACTACTCTTGCAATATGAAACGTTTGCCTCAAAACTGCTTTACCTGTGTTCAAAATCGAGCACCACTCTCAAATCATAAACAAAGTCATTAAAATAATATACGCTATCAAGCAGTCAGCAAACAATACAACACAAAAGAGAAAACACATTGTTCAAAACATACTGTAGTTCTCAAGGACAAGTACATTTAAATTTTTATGTTCAGGGCCATACAATACAAACATTGTACAGTATACAGCCTACAATTGTCCAACAGTAAACAATACAAGGGACAAAAATCAGATGGAAACGTGATCAATTTGCTTTTTGTCTTTGGGCTGAGTCAGGCCAGAACACTTCGTCGACATCACATGCAACGCAATATTGTCTCTCCTGAAGCAACGGGGGACAAAGCCTCTTGTGTGCCGTGTACAGCCCTGTCATGATTTCTCACCTCTATCACCACATGCTAGTTTTTCAATCAGATTCAGGAAAGGCGAGTATGGAGGGAGGTACAAGTTCATAAACTGCCCAATGCACTCATCCTCTTACATTGTTTCTTCTAACCATGCTTAGACACTCTCCTTTCCACCTTCAACAACCTGTTTGCTCATATCGGTTGTGTCACATCTTTTGAAAAATGTGACATCAATTTTGAGTGGTTGTATTTAATCAATGACATACAGTGCATCCGGAAAGTATTGATAGCGCTTCACTTTTTCCAAATTATTTTATGTTACAGCCTTATTCCAAAATGGATTAAATTAATTTATTTCCTCAAAATTCTACACACAATACCCCATAATGACAATGTGAAAAAAGATTTGTTGAAATTGCTGCAAATTTATTAAAAATAAAAAAGCTGAAAAATCACATGTACATAAGTATTCACAGCCTTTGCGCAATACTTTGTTGATGCACCTTTGGCAGCAATTACAGCCTCAAGTCCTTTTGAATATGATGCCACAAGCTTGGCAAACTTGTCTTTGGGAATTTTTGCCCATTCCACTTTGCAGTATCTCTCAAGCTCTATCAGGTTGGATGGGAAGCGACGGTTTACAGCCATTTTCTCTCCAGAGATGTTCAATAGGATTTAGGACAGGGCTCTGGCTGGGCCACTCAAGGACATTCACCGACTTGTTGTGAAGCCACTCCATTGATATTTTGGCGGTGTGCTTTGAGTCAATGCCCTTGCTGGAAGATAAAATGTCGCCCTAGTCTGAGGTCAAGAGCACTCTGAAGCAGGTTTTCATTCAGGATGTCTCTGTACATTGCTGCATTCATCTTTCCCTCTATCCTGACTAGTCTCTATCCCTCTATCCTGACTAGTCTTCCAGTTCTAGACTTCCAGTTCCTGCTGCTGAAAAACATCCCCACAGCATGATGCTGCCACTACCATGCTTTACTGTAGGGATGGTATTAGCCTTGTGATGAGCGGCGCCTGGATCTCACCAAACGTAATACCTGGCATTCAATCAAGAGTTAAATTTTAGTCTCATCAGACTAGAAAATTTAGTTTCTTATGGTCTGAGAGTCCTTAAGATGCCTTTTGGCAAATTCCAGGCGGGGAGTGGCTTCGGTCTGGCCACTCTACTATACAGGCCTGATTGGTGGATTGCTGTACAGAGGGTTGTCCTTCTGCAAGGTTCTCCTCTCTCCAAAGAAGAATGCTAGAGCTCAGACAGAGTGACCATCTGGTTATTGATCACCTTCCTGACTAAGGCCCTTCTCCCCCGATCACTCAGCGTAGATGGCCAGCCAGCTCTAGGAAGAGTCCTGGTGGTTCCAAACATCTTCCACTTAAGGATGATGGAGGCCACTGTGCTAATTGAAATTTTCAGAGCAGCAAACATTTTTCTGTAATCTTCCCCAGCCTTGTGCCTCAAGACAATCCTGTCTCGGAGGTCTACAGACAATTCCTTTGTCTTCATGCTTGGTTTGTGCTTTGACATGTACTGTCAACCCTGGGACCTTATATAGACATTATATATATGCCTTTTCAAAACATGTCCAATCAACTAAATTTACAACAAGTGAACTCCAATTAAGCTGCTGAAACATCTCAAGAATGATCAGTGGAAACAGAATGTACCTGTGCTCAATTTAGAGCTTCACGGCAAAGGCTGTGAATTCTAATGTACATGTCATTTTTCAGGTCTTTTATTTTTTATAAATTTGCAACAATTTCAGCAAATCTTTGTTAACATTGTCATTATATGATATTGTGTGTAGAATTTTGAGAAAATAAATTAATTTAATCAATTTTGGAATAAGGCTGTAACATAAAAAATGTGGAAAAGTGAGGTGCTATGAACACTTTCTGGATTTACTAACCCTCAGTTTTGAGGTAATTCTGGAATCATCAAATGGCAATTTGTGAGGCATAATAAACATATACAGGTGGCTTGGTGGTTTAGTTTATTATTTATTATGTGCACTGTGCCTTTAAACAAAGTTTTTGCTCACTATTTTAGTCATAATTTGTTACTGGTGTAATACATGGATGAATCCAGATAAATACAAGTAAATGAAAACAATAGAGAGAGCACAGACTGGCAGATGTAACAAAAGAAACATGTACTTTCAAAAGTGGTTATCAGCTCTAGTAAAAAAACAGAAACCCTTCACATTCTTCAAAGAATATAATGAGGGTCAACTTATTTCATTCAGAGACAAAAAAGGGCACGACAGCATTGTGATAAAGCTCTGAGGACCACAATTATGACGAAGATAATTATATGGCTCCAGACAATCAGACAGAATGATCCCACAAACACTTTGTCTGACTGATTCAGTGTGTTGTGATGAGAAAATCTCATTAGGATGCAAAAATATAAGTTTATCTGAATGCAGTCGCTGTGAAATCACCCTTATATACAGTATGAACTTTCACTAAAGTTTTGACAATTGTAGATACCGTTGCACAGAATATAAAAAATAAGGCAAATACAACATTCATATAATAAATATGATTTAAAAAAACTGAAAGTTTTTTATTCCTTACAGATAAATCAGAATAAAGATTAGATAATGTTCAAAGAAGGCAGATGGTCTCAGAGAAATATTTTACACTTTTTTTTTTACAGAATTAATTAAATTTCAGATTTTTATCCAGACTTGACATTTATCAGCTTGCTGATATTTTTTTCCCTATTTAATTAGAAATAATGTGGTAAAATACTTTGTTGTGAATAAATAAATACACAAATTTTTGTTTAGATTAAATATTCACATTACATCGAATAACAATAAACTGAATAATATATAAACATAATTACTTATAGCTAGTAAAATAATATATAAATATGAGATTGCATAGAGACAGATTGTAAATACTGCAGATATAATAGTATAAAAATTAGATATAGTATAATAGTTATGAAAAATATTATTATTATTTATAATAATAATAATAGCACTATTTTTAATTATAAATAACATTTTATAAATATGTTTTCATCATTAGTAAATTGATCGTTGATAAACATGTATGTTAACAAATTTAAATAATATAATGTCATTTAAATAATGTCAGCTAAATAATTTATATCTGTAACTGAGTCAGAGTGACAAGGTGAGGGTGCAAACGCAGTTTATATTAAACAGAATAGTCCGGCAGGCAATGGTCAAAACAGGAGCAAACTGGAGCATACAGGTAATCCAAAGCATAGTCGGAAAAGCAGGCGAAAGGTCAGGACAGGCAGTAAAACATAAAACAATAAACAAAGAAAAAGTCAAAAACATAGTGATGTGACATTGTGCACTACGGCTTTGAAGCATGTATCAGAAAAAATACATACATCTCGCAGTGAAGCAGTGTACTAGAGTTTGATTCTTTGACATATTCACATGATCAGTGACGTCCAAAGCTTAATTTATACATTTATTAGACCATTTTGAGGGATGTAAACAAAAACAATGGTCCCAACATGTTTCTTGTTTTACATTTTTAATTTCTAAAGCTTCTGAGAATCCAAAAAGAGTCACATATTGATAAATAATGTTATGATAGCCGTTTTAACGTTAAGTTTTGATTGAATTGCCTCTTGTTACAGTTATGAAATTGTTTGATAACAAACAGGAAATGTTCATGGGCCAATAATGTCACCACATTGGAATGGTCACACCATCCCGGGTTAGTAAAGTGTATAGCGAGAGATCAGGCATCGATTGCATACATTTCTGCTGTTTCAAAGCACTGCACTGGTCCTACGCACCAGTAATTCAACCAAAATACAATAGAAATTTATAGCAAAAAGCTTTTAATTCATACTAAAGTGCATTAGTGTATTATTTACAACTATTTTTAAAGAAGGCCACTACATATAGTGGTATAGTGTGTAACGTATAGTGTGTAAGGCCAGCTGACGAGTGCAGCCCATAAGCTTCCTCCACCTTGGCATTCACCTCCTAAGCAGAAATTGCCACTTCAATCCCGAACTGAACGAGTGGGTGGGTGAAGGACCGGTTAGAATATGATAAACATAATGCTTTTGAATACCTTGGATTTTCCTACAGTCATCTGTGATGTAATGTAACATTCGTTATATTTAAAATAACTAAAGTAGTTTGTTTATATTACTATTGTTGTATTACAACATAATTGTGTTGGTCAGTTGTGAATGTTCGGCATTTTTGCAACATAATGCTTTCCCACACTTTAACCTGCAGAGGTCCTCATCCACCTTTGATTTAGAAAGCTTCAAGTAATGAACCTTTTTCCGATACAATTGAGTTGAACGGTTCACTGGTTCAGAAAGCTTCAATTCACCATCACTACAAAAACACAGTAGGCAGGACAAGGAAATGCTTTGAACTGCTCTCTTATAGATAAACTAGACTCAGCTTATAGTATGTGTGAATGATGTGTCTTTATAGTCCTAGTAAACAGCCAGTCATGAGTTTCCAATTGTGTGAGTGTAATCAGGGTGAATCAAAAACTGGTGTGTGAGTGCAAACACTTCTGGGAGTTGTATTTCATATAGTGGCACATGTGTTCTCCAGTCATCTGCATAGGCTTGATCACTGGTGATCATGATAATATCTATAATAGTAGAAGAGTGAACTAAAAATTTTCTCTTCCCATTTCCGGCTCTCGCTTGATCTTAATTATAAAAATTCAGCCAAATCAAAAAACATATAATGGTCTCTTCAGTATATGCTGGGAAAATGAATAGTCATACAGTAGAGTCGGCTCTCTGCTTCCACAGAATCCACACATTTCCTTTACTTCTGTGTCAAAGTCACAGTAACCTTTTCATAGCAGGTCAGGTTAGATCTAATACAACGGCACCTGATTGAAGGAAAACAATACCCAGAGGCTTTGACATGTCACCGACCTCACAAGCAGAGATTACAGCTCAACAGCTGACGGGACGAATGTGAGCACGGTAAATGAGAGAAGGAGGCTGGAAAAAAAAGAGATCAGTAGATGTAATGGAGCTGCTGAGCTGTGCTCCCGAGTGTCTGCAAATGCGGAGCTCAATGTTTCACCATATTATCTGCTTGAACTAATTGACGCAGCATGTGGGTGATAATTGTGTTTGTGTTGAAGCTGTTTAGATCAGCAAACCCTATAGATTTCTCACTACGAGATCAGAATGTCTCTATATACAAGCTGAGCTCTGTTTGCTGGATTTTAGATGTTGTTTTCTGACATCTTCTTTGCCAGGCTGTTTACGTAAGTTATAAAGTCTTGCTAAGATATCTGGTTTATTAGAAATAATGTAGTCTTTTCATTTTCCGTCGGCTTAGTTCCTTTTTTAACAGGGTTCGCCACAGTGGAATGAACCGCCAACTATTCAATCATATGTTTTGTGCAGCGGATGCCCTTCCAGCAAATAAGATAATTTTCTCATATAATCCTTCACACACATGTACACATTTTATACTGTACCGACTGTATATTCTATCCGCCTACCTCTAAACCAACCCACACAGGAGACAATCTGCATTTTTACATTTTCAAAATACTTCATTTTTTTTATTTATGGGTTGTTTTCCTCATGGAGATAAAAAAAATGACCCACAAGATCAACATTTACTGGTATTGCCTATAGAAGACATTTGGTCCCTGTCAGGAATACATGCATCATAAAAAGTGATTTCTAAACTTTACGTATTAAAAAGTGAGTTAACAGATTGCTTTAAAGTTATTAAGTAAATTATCTATGTTCCTAAGAGGCATGGGATGATGATCATTTTCAAGGTATGCTGCGGTTTGGAAAAGTCAAGGTTTTAACCCTCCTGTCGTGCTCAAGACCTTATGATATCCTCCACACAATGCATTTGAACATATAAAAGTGATGATCACCTCTTTCACTGAATTTTGAGTGTTTTAATCAACCTTGTTACACCAGTGGAGTTCCCGGTTAAAAGTGACCGCCATAGGAAATGAATGGGTATCCAGGCTATATTCCTTCATCAAACAGAAAACATCCCCAGACACACTACCCCAACTCACTCACTCACTCACTCACTCACTCACTCACTCACTCACTCACTCACTTTAGACTGAACAATGTCTTTTGCAGGTACATGTCTCTTTTACTCACGTATGTGCTGATGCTCCAGCCTGATCTCACGAGGAAACATAACTATTTTACGTTTTGTCAGTTTAGTGGCTAATTTATATAAGTTCAGATGTACAAAATTTTATTATTGTTATAAAGAGGCGCGGCACCCAACCCCACCCCTAAACCCAATCGTAATTGGGGATATGCAAATTGTACAAAACTGGATGAATCAGATCCTACAAATTCAAGGATTAGCTACTACACCAATAAGTTATGAATTGTCATGAAAGTGTTGGATCCTACAAGGTGAATCAACTTCCTGATAAAACAGTGTATCATATCTTCACACAGACTAGACAGGTGTCTGCTATGTGAATCCATCTGTGTGTCTTTCTTTCTTTTCTTATTTTATTCTTTTTGTTTATTTTTTTATTTCTCCCTCTCTGGAAAAAAGCACAGAGAAGGAATCTTTCTTTCTTTCTTTCTTTCTTTCTTTCTTTCTTTCTTTCTTTCTTTCTTTCTTTCTTTCTTTCTTTCTTTCTTTCTTTCTTTCTTTCTTTCTTTCTTTCTTTCTTTCTTTCTTTCTTTCTTTCTTTCTTTCTTTCTTTCTTTCTTTCTTTCTTTCTTTCTTTCTGCCAATTTCTGAGTCTAGCAGGAGCACTTTGGCTTAGCTTAGCAACAAGTATTTTATTAAATTAGACCGTTATTATCTCGCTCAAAAATGACCAAAGTAGAACTAGTGCTAGTTCTGTGTCCATGCTCACCGTATATAATCTCAGTCACTGTTCCCTATATTAGTACACTTGAAGGACTGAAAATTCGATCACTCAGAACACAGGAAAGGATAGCATTTTGTTTGTGCTTTGCTGGTTGATAAATCATTCAGATGGATTAAAATTTCAATTTCTTTGGTCAAACCCTGTGATAGTTAAATTAGCGAGATGTCTATTAGTAATGAAACAAAGTATTGTGATTTCTGTCATCTATTGTTCATTTTGTAATATATTTTCAGCGCCTATTTTTATTTTTATTGCGGTTATTTTATGTCTAATTCTGTAAATTCATGTTCAACACTAATTTGAGACATTGTTCACAGCTAAAGAATGTGAATAAAATTTGGTGGAGAAAAAAGATTTTTGTGCTAATATAAGAGCAGTTAAAACAGACCAGTCAATTTTGACCGGAAACACTAAAGTAAGGCACAGGATGTGAACACGACAGCCAGAATTGTCTGTTATTCCGTTCCTATGGTATGTGTAAGATTTTTTATTTACAGCAGAAAAAATATCCAATGATGCCATTTTAAATTGTAGAGAAATCAGTGTTTTTGAAACAAATGAAGACAGCAGAAGTCAATGGTTCATTTGAATTATTTAGCCTGAAATGTTTATGTTTCTCAAAATAAAATATATTGTGGCCAAAACAGTAAATAGTTTTTGTTCTTTACCCAGATATTTAAAAAGAATATATGTGACAGCAGGAATCACAATACTGTGAAATTGTGAAACCATGATATTTTTTATCTAAGGTTATCATACCGTCAGATTTTTATACCAGCCCATGCCTACTTCCTAATTATAAAAAAATGAGTAAAGTTGACTTATCAATTAGGTTTCAAAGGGTTAATTCACTTTAAATATTGTCTATTTGTCCCATTTAAGGCAACAAGTCTACACACTTTTTTTAAACAGTAATCTCTTTTAGCAGTGTAAACACAAAAACAAACATACAGCGTTTTCATAAATATAACTGCAAGCAGTAATTTCTGGGTTCAAGTGTGTCAAAAGCAAAGACCCGCTTTTTCTTTGCTGACATTATTTCAGAGGTGTTACCAAAAGTACATTGTAAAAAAATGCTGGGTTCGACACAATTATTTCATGTTGTCCTAACACAAACCAATTAAGTTAATTAATCGTTTTGACCATATTTAAGTGGATTGAATATTCATTTTGTTATTTTTTCTTCAACTTAGTCCCTTATTTATCAAGGGGTCACCACAACGGAATGAACCCGCCAACTATTCCAGCATACGTTTTACGCAGAGGATGCCCTTCCAGCCACAGCCCATTACTGGGAAACACCCATACACTCTCACATTCACACACGCACTCATTCACTACACTAGTTTAGTTCCTCCAATTTACCTATAGCGCATGTCTTTAGTTTGGACTGTAGGAGAAACCAAAGTACCCAGAGGAAACCCACGCGAACACAGGGAGAACATGCAAACTCCACACAGAAATGCCAACTGGCCAAGCCGGGACTCGAACCAGCGAACTTTTCTTGACAGCGACCTTTTTGCTGTGAGGCGACAATGCTAACAACTGAGCCACCGTGCTGCCTTGGATTGAACATAAAACAATGAAGTTGTCGCAAAAAATGCCTTAAAAATTATGTTGTTTCAACTTATTTTAAATAAGTAGTTTGAACAAGCAGCAAAGGCCATTTTTTGATCGTAATTTGATAATACAGTCCAAATTTTTAATCATTGGAATACCAATATACATTTCTGGTTTGGCAAAAAAAAGTCACTGAGTGAAATAAACATTGTCTGCTTACTGCTTATTAATAGTAAGGTTAAGTTTAGGCATTGGTAGGATTTGGGATGTCATATAAAATCATGCAGAATATCTGCTTTATAAGTACTAGTAAACAGCCAATACCTTGATAATAAGCAATAAGTGTGATTTGGTCCTCATTAAGCATGGGCTGGTATAAGATTCTGATGGTATGATAACCTTGGATAAAAATATCATGGATTCATGGTATTGATTACTGCTCTACAATAAGTTCTTTTTAAATGTCTGGGTAAAAACAAAAACTTTTCCCCCTTCGAACACAATATATTTGACTTTAATAAACATTTTAAATATTTTGGAGCAGTAAACATGTCAGGCTTAAATATCTTTATAAGAATCCAAAACACAGATTTCAATCCAATTTAAAACGGCATCTTGGATATCTTTTCTGCTGGAGATACTGTTGTCCTAAAAAACAAAACATAAAACAACATACATATACCGCAGAAATGGTATTGCAGAAAATATTGGCGTTTTTAAAACGATGACTATTTAAAACCGTGGGATACCTTGAAAAGGGTTATCATCCCATGCCTAGTCCTCAAACTTGTTCCTGCAGCTGGAAGGGCATCTGCTGCATAAAACATATGCTAGAGTAGTTGTTGGTGGCTAATTCCGCTGTGGCAACCCCTGATAAATCAGGGACTAAGCCGAAGGAAAATGAATGAATGAATGGTCCCTATACTAAAGTGTTACTTAAAAGTTTCTAATGCCTGAAAAAGCCAGAAAAATGTATTGAGTCAAAAACAGAAGCAACCTCTGCATGCTGCATAAGAAGTCAGAGAAGCCTGCTCTGTTACCAAGCTCTCTCAATCCCCACTGTCCATTGAGGAACGCAGCTCAGAAAAATCACAGAGGGATGTTCATGGAGTCTGCTGCGCTCAGATAACTCTCCACACATCTGCTCACAGCGACCATCACTGCATTTCCCTGACTCTTCACAGCAGTGCTCGCTGAGAGAGGAGCCTAGGCTGGCAGCGAACACTGACTCACGAGAAGAGCAAAACAAAAGACGGCCAGTGAGCGGCTGCCTATCCCTGACAACTGGCCACTGTGATAACCCAGCAAGCAAACAGCACACGAGAACTTGAAAAGCCTGGGATAGCACTGGCCGAGACTGCAAGGAGCACTCAGGGACACGGCAGTAAATGCATTAAAGATACAGGGATAAGCTGTGCGCAAATCTGGATACAGAAAAAGAGATAATTAGTGTATGAGCTGGAATGGACCAAGTGTGCTAAACTATACTTTCGGACATACAGCATCTGGTGGAACACTGTTTATTCGGTAAGGTCAGGGCTTTATTGGTTTGCTGATACATACCTAATGTTAGCCATTATGGGAAAAAAACAGGTGATCGCTATCTAGCAGTAATTCTCTTTATAGGTCTGAAATAATAATTAGAAAGACAAAACTAATGTTAGTCTACGTCCAGATTGATCTCCTGTAACGTCATTTGAACTTGATTTAAAGGACGTCTCTGACATTTTGAGTTTCGGCATGTTGTCGAGTTAATCTACTGAATTTGCTGTTATAAAATATTAATGTTCTAGAAACAGAATCTTGTATAACAAATAGACTGTAAATGTATATATTATTTATAGACATCATTTACCGTTGCCTTTTTACTTGAAAACTCCTAATAAACATTAAAATTTATGTAAATTCCTCTTTGCCAGATATAATTAAGGCATTGAATAAGCCAAGTAAAACAGAGGCAAAAAAATGACAAACAACAAACAAGTGTTGCAGCAGCTGATAGACGTCAGTTGATGTATTAATACTGTAAAGTTTATTGTACAAATTGACAAGAAGTATTTTATAAAATATCCTGTTGATATTTAGAAATCTTGCTGTATTTATCTTTTAAACACACAATTTTTCCCGCATGGTAAATCGTCATCTATGGGGTGTATATTTTGGGTCCTGTTAATTGCTAATTAAAAATAAAACCCTTTCTAAAAATGTATAATAATAATAATAATAATAATAATAATAATAATAATAATACATTTTATTTATAGTGCGCTTTTCTCAGATGGCATCACTCTTCGTCTCCTCTCCACCAATCAGCTGGTGTGTGGTGTGCAGTCAGGCGCAATATGGCTGCTGTCCCGTCATCCAGGTGAATGCTGCACACTGGTGGTGGATGAGGAGATTCGCCCCAATGTGTAAAGCGCTTTGAGTGTCTAGAAAAGCGCTATATGAATGTAATTATTATTATTATTATATTTTAGACAGAAGCCAAAATGCTCCCTTAGGTGTGATTTGAGGTCTTCTGTTCCTCCGCTTGCCAATGTTATAGACTGATTTACATGCCCTGTCCACGTTAACTTGATTTTTCTCTGAAAATTTTTTGGATTAAAGTCCATGTGAACCAGAAGTTGCTGTATAAGGCATCAGTATGCATCAGTGTGATGATGTACTTCCAACTGAAACGGAATATTGAGTAGGGGCGGGGCTTTCTTTGTGCATCCTTCTCTCATAGCAAACTAACAGTAAAAGGAGTGTGGTTAAGAATATTGTGACAGATGTCATCAAACTCGCATCAACAGAGAAGGACCGCCACTCTAAACACAAATGGTCAGACTTTGATTGAAGATAACTTGCTCTAATTAATTGTTAGCCTAAAGCATCGGTCACCAATCTTGGTCATGGAGGGCCGGTGTCCCTGCAGGGTTTAGCTCCAACTTGCCTCCACACACCTGACTGGGTGTTTCAAGTATACCTAGTAAGACCTTGATTAGCTTGTTCAGGTGTGTTTGATTAGGGTTGAAGCTAAAATCTGCAAGACGCTGGCCCTACAGGAACAAGTTTGATGACCCCTGGCCTAAAGAATAGCAGTGTGTACTAGCAAAATAAACAATGCAAATTTATATCTTTAAATCTACAAATTAAAAACAATTGTTATTAATCCACAGTTCTTATTAATCCACAGCTTGCCGACCCTTAGGTCGTGATCCAAAAAGATCCATTGCACATCTGGCCATGAAGTTTTTTCAAACCAAAAGCTGTTGTCCTCTCATTCTGAATGCTAATATGCAATATTCCACAACTTTTCTGACGCAAAAGGCACGTCGCATATCATAACCAGACAAATCCCTCAAGAATACGCACATCCCTTTCCCAAGCGTTGGCCTTCTTCCCATTGTTCGGAGACGTGTCTGAGGAGAGCACGTCTGCCAGGACCTGTTGGAACAGAAGTACTCCAAATGCATTACACATCCAGCTTGGCTCTAAGCTCAGGCTGTTTGAACATGCTGCTCACTTTCTCGTCTGTCAGGGTAGATATATCCCCAGCGCTCCCTCGGCGCCAACACACAACTGTTATCTCTTTAGGATCCTGCGCCGCAATTAACCGTACCCCATTCACCCAGGTGTTTAGGAAGGAAAATGACCTGGAAATTAAAGAAACGCCTCTTTACTTTCAACCAAATTAAGCTGGCTTCTCACCAGGAGTGTGTTGATAACAATTTAGCTTGTCTAAACGCTGCCTCTGGAGGCTCTGTGAAGTCTATCCATGCTGAACGTGAAACTGCTAAGTGTTGTGAAAGTCAGAACATATTTGAGGATTAATGTGCATTTACGAGGAGCAGGACTATAGACCAATGAGATTGAGGTGGGAGGGTTAGCCAACGCAGAAAGAAAAATAAGCGATCAATAAAATGTCACAGTTCTTGACTAGGAAAATGATCATGAAAACCAAGTTATGACTATGGGGAGGTAAATTATTAAAAATGTATTAATAAAATACATTTTATTCAGCAAAGGATGCATTAAAATGTCAAAAGTTACAGCAAAGGCATTTAAAACAGTACAACTTACAAGATAAATTTTGTACAAGATATATTTAATCCGACTTTTCGAATGATTTCTGGCTCTTAAAATAAAAATAAAATAGCATTACATGATAGAAAAAGTTCATCTATAATTGTTAATGTTAAGTTGAGTTGTTAAGTTAATGAAATAATTGATTGTAATTATTTTTTTATTCATTCATTCATTTTTTTTTCAGCTTAGTCCCTTTATTATTTGGGGTCACACCGCAGAATGAACCACCAACTTATCCAGCATATGTTTTACGCAGCGGATGCCCTTCCAGTTGCAACCCATCACCGGGAAACATTCATACACTCATTCACACACATACACAATGGACAATTTAGCCTACCCAATTCACCTATACCACATGTCTTTGAACTTGTGGGGGAAACTGGAGCACCTGGAGGAAGCCCAAACTAGTCGCATGTGGGGGAAACCGAAAAATAGAATTTACTACTGTAAGCTTTGTTTTAGAATAGTGATGTCTGTGTAATACTTTGTACTAAATAAGGTTGTGTTTTATAATTTATAGAACATGAATACTGATATTTTAATTTTAAATATAATATGTATTTTATAAGGGCATCACAGTGGCACAGTGGATAGCATGATCCCCTCACAGCAAGAAGGTCACTCGGTCAGTTGGCATTTCTGTGTGGAGTTTGCATGTTTTCCCCATGTTCATGTGGGTTTCCTCCGGGTGCTCCGGTTTTCCCCACAAGTCCAAAAACATGCTGCATAGGTGAATTGGGTAAGCTAAATTGTCCGTAGTGTATGTGTGAATGGAAGTGTATGGGTGTTTCCCAGTGATGGGTTGCAGCTGGAAGGTCATCCTCTGCGTAAAACATATGCTGGATAAGTTGGTGGTTCATTCCGCTGTGGCGACCCCAGATTAATAAAGGGACTAAGCCGAAAAGAAAATGAATAAATTAATAAATGAATGAATGAATGTAATTTATATTAATATTATAATATACTACATCACTCATCAATTTTGAAAAAAAAACTGAATATATATTTAAAACTTATATATAAATCTATACAATAAACATTTTTTTTATCTCAATTAAAAATCTCAATTAACTTGAGGTCTGTAAGATTTATACAGATAAATCAAAAAGCAAGCAGGATTAATAAATACTTTTTTGTATTTGTTCTAAAGGCTCCTGTTGCCTTCTGTGCCTCTACTTGAGTTTTGTTAAATACATTGAAAAGGCGAGTTTTCTTTGAGCAGGAAAAATTGAAGGTACAGTTCATATACTTGCTTGTATTAAAAGTCAAAACTGTATTCTTGTGTTGTGAGGCAAAATTAAATATTGTGTATGGAGAGGATCGTCAATGAACCATGATGCACTGGAATAAGGAATTAAACCAAAACGATTGACTTGATAATTGTAACTGAATAGAATAATCAAGCCAGTGTAGGTTCACAATTCAAATACCGTATAGATATACAGATAATGATTAGAGCTGCACAATATTGGAAAAATCTGACATAGTTATATTTTGTTTTACCGCAATATGTATTGCGATATGAATACAATTTCAGTGGAATTTCAGTTTTCAATTACAGAAATTGATCAATCAAATGTAAAATAACATGGTATTCAATGAGTAAAAAAAAATATAATAATAATTTTAAAAAATTATATATATATATAATTTTAATCTTTAATTTAAATCTTTTAATCTTTAATCAATAATAATAAACTGCAATGTGACTTGCAGCTACACACATTGCGATAGCGATGCTCAAACGATATATATTGTTGAGCCCTAATTTAGATATATAGATACTGTATGTGTATATAGTATATAGATATTTAAAAGCATCTTTTAAACCACTTATTCAGTTTGTCCTGTCTCTCAGTTTTCAGCATACCCTCCAAAACAAAACAAACAAAAAAGCATGATAAGCACGGAAAACAAAGAGCAACAGGAAAACTAGCGCGTCGATTCAAGAACCTGCAGAACAGCTTGTTAAAACAACTCGTTACTGCAAACGGGCTTGTAAATGGAGCCAAGACAACATGTGCGTCACACATCCTTCAAGACTCTCTCAAAACAGAAGGACTGAAGATTCGAGAAGACTCCAGAGAAAACGTGTTGGAGCAAAAACACTGGAATGCTCAGTAGCGAGGCGAAAACAAAAAGCTAAATGCATTATTTTAAAAGGAAATATTGCATTCATTGTGGAGCCTATTCCTGTGAACTACATTTGTCTGGGCCAAATCTAATAATGTCTGTCCTGCTGTATTCTCAGATCAACAGGTGACATGATTCAGGAAGAGTTGCCTGGATGCTGCCTAAAGAAAAACAAGCTTTTTTAGTAACAGATGAGGAAGAAAATGAAGGTAGAGCGGCAGGAAGCCTCCATAATTCACGTCCTGCTGCTGATTGTGGCTGTAAGTACAGTGAGCGCCGCTTTCTTCATTCATCATTCAAGTACACCACATACATTTTCCCACCACACAAATGCACCAAACAGAGATTTCAGTGGTCAGTCCTGTAAACACCATCATTCGAAGTTCTGTAATACAAAATAATACGATTTTTGTAACTAAAACAATAAAAAACAAAAACAAAGTCACATTCAAGAGTTAAGATGCACAACCTAAGAAGGTTAAAGATTAATATGTACATTTAAGATTCAAGCCTTTTGGGAATCTGTGTTAAACAATTGGGTAGATGCCTGGGATTTAATATTCCACTCTCACCAAGGATATGTCTTTTAGGTGATAAAACTGAGGTTCCACATATTACAAATAATGAGTTCTCCCTTATAACTGTTGGTATAACTACAGCAGCACACATAATACTGAGGTTGTGGAAAGACATTCAATGCCCCACACTTAAATTAGGGATGGAATTCATGATTGAGAAAAATGTTAGCCAAAATGAATGGTGATCATAAGGAAGTGGGTGTGGGAGAATTTCATTTCTTCACTTAAACTATGAACTCTTTATGCATTTGTTATTGTTTTCCTAATATATTTTTTTTTCTAAATTTGTTAACAATTTTCTAAATTGTGAAAAATTTGTATGCAGTTTGTATTTTTGTATGGTACTGTCTGTTATACTAAGAAGAAATCAATAAAAACTTCATTTAAAAAAGAAAACCATTACATTTAACACTTTATTTCTATGAGCCGTCATATAAATTACAGTAAAAAATAATCTTAGAGAAGCTTATAGGTTACTTATAGAAAATACAGTTGAAGTCAAAATTATTAGCCCCAACCCCCCCCCCCCCCTTTTTTTTTCCTCCAATTTCTGTTTAACGGAGAGCAGATTTTTTCAACACATTTCTAAATATAATAGTTTTAATAACTCATTTGTAATAACTGATTTATTTTATCTTTGCCAAGATGACAGTAAATAATATTTGACTAGATATTTTTCAAGATATCACTTCAAGATATCACTTCAATACAGCTTAAAGTGACATTTAAAGACTTAACCAGGGTAATTAGGTTAACTAGGCAGGTTAGGGTAATTATCCAAGTTATTGTATAACGATGGTTTGCTCTGACTATAAAATATATAGCTTAAAGGGGCTAATAATTTTGACCTTAAAATGGTGTTTAAAAATTTAAAAGCTGCTTTTATTTTAGCCGAAATACAACAAATAAGACTTTCTCCAGAAAAAAAAAATATTATCAAACATACTGTGAAAATTTCCTTGCTCTGTTAAACATAATTTAGGAAATATAAAAAAAAATAAAATAAAATTCAAAGGGGGGCTAATAATTCTGACTTTAACTGTAAATATATTTTACATTTAATATAATAATATGAACTGAAAATACAGTAAATAAATACACAAATTCTAAAATATATAATTTATTCCATATTTAACTGAGATTATATTATTTTTTAATGCTGCTAAATGCAACTTATTATTTAATACATCAATAAAACAGCATAAACAGTCCATTTATAAGGAAAATTAGTAGTTGATTTTCATTCTTTCATTTTCCTTTGGCTTATTCAGGGGTTGCCACAGCGGAATGAACCACCAACTATTCCAGCATATGTTTTATGCAGCGGATGCCCTTCCAGCCACAACCCAGAACTGGGAAACACCCATACACTCTCACATTCACACAGGCACTCATAAACAGAAATGCCGACTGGCCTAGCCGGGACTCGAAACACCGAGCCACTGTACCGCCTTAATTGATTTTCATTTGTACAATAAAATATTAAACAAAGCTAAATCTGTTTAAAAACTACTAATATGACTAAACTAAAAAATGAAGAATCCAAAACAATAATAATTTAATTATTTTATTGTAACATAAAATTATAGTATTATATTTTCTCTATCCTAAATGCAAACAATATGCAACTAATATAATTAATATGCATCAGAACAGTCAAAAGAGTTTCATGCTCATTATCAATATTATTTAGATTTACTTTTATTTTAAAAACATTTTTGTTTACAATAAAAATCCAAATCAGTTTGTAATGAAAGCCTTTAACTGCAACAAAATGTAAAATGCCATTACTTTTCCATTACAAATGTGAATAAATGCACAACTTAGATGCATTTAACTGATTTTAATATAAAAAAGAACAGAAAAACATTTTTTTCTGAGTACAGTAAAATCGAGCAAGCTGGCCTTGAGAATCAATGAATAGCAAGCTCTGAGTTAAAGGCCAAACCACAGGAAAAAACAGAATCCGATAACACAACATAATCTAATAAGAAATAAAATGGGCTTTTCTACATTCTTCCACAATTCTGAGCAGATTCGACTGATGTTTCATTATAAACAGAGCAAAGGCGACACACAGTGCTTCGGTAATGCAGGATTTGGGGTTAATTGAATTGTGGTTCAGCAATGAGCAGTCAGAGCATTACAAATGAAATTAGTCATTGGAAATTTTATCCCACCGCTCGCCGCGCACTGAAATAATGAGCCATAAACAGTAATGGCATCTTTAGTCACCTTTCTGATCTCTGAAGAACTGCTGAAATAAAGCTTGCACTTGCCTTATTTGCTTACCTCCAGCCACATTAAAGACTTAGTTCATCCAAAAATTTTAATTATGTAATGAATTATTCACCCTCATATCGTTCAAACTGCCTGAAACCTTCATAAATCTTCAAATTAGGATATTTTAGATGAAATCCGAGAGCTCCCTCATCCCCCACAGACAAAAACATTCCACACAAAACATTTTACGTGACTTTAATGGATCAGCTGCAATCATACGAAGCTCCAAGAACAACTTTTGTGCTGCAAATAGCAACTATGTTCACCTTTGTATTTATGTTAGGTAAGGGTGTGTGTTTACTACACTCAATATGATGCTTGCATGTTGCCCTGCTAGCTCCAATGCCCGCGATGTCCATATAAACCTGAAGTGAAAAAGAAGACATTAGTCGTAACTAACCTCCCCATAACATGAAAGTCTGACTTTGTCCATATATTTAAATGCTATAATTGAATCCCTGATGCCGCTACCTACACAGAATATTTAAAAAAAGACAACCTTGTAACTTTAACCTATAAGCTTTTCTCTGCAATGATGGCAAAAAAACAAGCCAATCAGATTTTGCTCCCTAGTGACATATTGACCTTCTTTACGTACAAGCGGGCACCGCCATTGGAATCGCTTTGCTTCTAGACTTCTGATTTTATTAGTTTTCATAGATTTTTAGATGTTAAAAACACATCATATTATTCTACTTTTTATGTATAGTCATGAACACACTAGTTTGTAGAGCAAGTAGTTTGGCTGTTTTCTGTCGTTTATTATTATTCCTGGTCATTTCTCTCATACTGAAGTTCTAAAACAAGCGCAAAAACAAGCGCACTTCCGCATCGCAGAATAAGGTCATAAGGAGATTTTATTAAATAACACCACCCCTTAATCTTCACGTTTCCACTCACAGCACCACTGAACTTTAACAGCTCAAGATATACACTGTCTGCATGAAAACAAAACATTACAAATGCTCTAAATAAAATATAAATAACCATATAACCAAACCAATATAACCAATAACCAAACTAACCATAAAATATTAAGACTCCTAAAATTACTGATAAAATTGTGGTTGAATTTGATTTATAAAGGATAGTGTGCCATAGAACATGCATAAATTGTTACATTCTTGGGCATAATTAAACATCTCCACTAACCCTTGATATTTGCTAATGATCATTTCTGATATTTTGTCTGCCTGAGATTGAGCCAGGCACGAAATCTTTTTTTTTTTTTCATTGCATGATATATTGCATCAAAATATATTGCGATAATCAATATTATTGTCATTATAAGACCATTTTATGCCACTCATTATATGATGCCAAAATGACAATATAATACCACCACACTGCAAGTACACTCCTCCGAATCTATTTTCCAGATCTATTTTCAGTTGTCAGGCACCCACATGAAAATATATTATAGTAATTTATCCATAACCGTACTGACACCTCCAACAGAGACAGATATGTTACACAATCAGCAAAAATGTTGCTAGAATTGTTTTTTATGTATGGGTGATAATCATTGCATCACTAAAAATGACTGAGGTCATGTCCATGTGTTGAGGGATAAGTCGATATATGATTATTGTGACAGGCCTTCCTGAGATGTACTTGTTTTGTTGTTTCTGGAGTGTGAAAATAGCATGTAAAAGCTCATTTGCATTTAAAGGGACACACACAAAAACAAGTGCTTCTGCCAACGCAATCAATTTGTAACTTGTTGATTTAGAGGCTACTTCATAATAATTCTTATGATCTCATTCATAGAGTTTAGTATGATTTGCTCATCATCCAATGAGGAGTAGGTTTAGAGGTGGGGTTTGTGAGCATGCCTCCTTGTATTAATTGTATAAAAAATTTTATTAATTCATAAGAATTAGCCACTTTTCTGACAATACCTAAAATACTTACATTTCCTCATGAGATGGGGCTGATTTATGCTCACATCCAAACTATAAATAATGATATGAGATGTATTTTAAGGTGAAACGTTACAGACAGACTCTGTGGACTTAATTTATTATCTTATGAAAAGGAGCATAATATGTCTGCTTTAAATCTGAGTCACTCTTACATGTTTTATTGCCTCTGCATCTCCACAAAATTTATGTGTCTTGACCGAACGTGGCCAATAAACATCATAAACATTCATGGAAAGGATTGCATTAACCTTTAACAACAGCTAAGTTTAACAAAAACAGGCAGCAAACCCACCGCTGTGTTACGTCTAAACTTCAGGCTTGTTTGCCATGCGGAGAGAATTCAAATGAGAAAATATGTCAGGTAAATTGAGACTACAGCTTCCTGCTGACATGCTAATCACTTTCAGCATTTGAATACATTTGCATCAAAGCACATTTCTCTAAAATGAGAAAAACACGCTATATTAAACAAATGTAACAAACGTGTCTGTTTAAACAGAGAAGAGGACTGAACATGAGAGCTCAAAACTACCAGTCATATTAATGGCTATATTCTTTGTTCACAGAAATATTGCATTGTAAATATAAACAAATGAATAAAAAAAATGTTTTTATACTATCGGGTTGGTTATTTTTATATCATTTTAAATATGTCAATTTGATTTTCTACACAGTGCTCAGCATTTATAAGCACACGCCTCACAAATCTCTCACTAATATTTTCTATAGGATGCTTTTCAATAATATATTTGTGCATATACACTACTGGTCAAAAGTTTGGGGTCAGTTTTTTTTTCATGTTTTCTTTTTTTTTATTCATCAAGACGGCATTTATTAAATGTAAAAAAAAATTGTTCAATTGTTTAATACTTATCAAAATTTTAAATAACTGCTTTCTTATTGTATGTAGTTTCAAATGAAATTATTACTCCAGTCATTATTGCTTTTATTACAATAACCAATAATAATAATAATAATAACAACAACAACAACAACAACAACAACAACAACAACAACAACAACAACAACAACAACAACAACAACAACAACAACAACAACAACAACAACAACAACAACAACAACAACAACAACAATAATGATAATGATAATAATAATAATAATAATAATAATAATAATAATAATAATAATAATAATAATCATTATTATTATTATTATTATTATTATTATTATTATTATTATTATTATTATTATTATAACAACAACACTAATAATAATAATAAATTAATATTAGAGTGATTTCTGAAGGATCATGTGACTCTGAAGACTGGAGTTATGAAGCTG